>NW_027614580.1:7500-24832 GCF_965212315.1 Lampetra planeri | reverse complement strand
CTTTGTGACATCATATTTGAGGGAGGGGGGGCAGAGCTTTGTGACGTCATATTTGAGGGGGGGGGGGGCAGAGCTTTGTGACGTCATATTTGAGGGGGGGGGGGGCGGAGCTTTGTGACGTCATATTTGAGGGAGGGGGGGCAGAGCTTTGTGACGTCATATTTGAGGGGGGGGGGGGCAGAGCTTTGTGACGTCATATTTGAGGGGGGGGGGGCGGAGCTTTGTGACGTCATATTTCAGGGAGGGGGGGCGGAGCTTTGTGACGTCATATTTGAGGGGAGGGGGGCGGAGCTTTGTGACGTCATATTTGAGGGAGGGGGGGCAGAGCTTTGTGACGTCATATTTGAGGGGGGGGGGCAGAGCTTTGTGACGTCATATTTGAGGGAGGGGGGGCAGAGCTTTGTGACGTCATATTTGAGGGGGGGGGGCGGAGCTTTGTGACGTCATATTTGAGGGAGGGGGGGGGCGGAGCTTTGTGACGTCATATTTGAGGGGGGGGGCAGAGCTTTGTGACGTCATATTTGAGGGAGGGGGGGGCAGAGCTTTGTGACGTCATATTTGAGGGAGGGGGGGGCAGAGCTTTGTGACGTCATATTTGAGGGAGGGGGGGGCAGAGCTTTGTGACGTCATATTTGAGGGAGGGGGGGGCAGAGCTTTGTGACGTCATATTTGAGGAGGGGGGGCAGAGCTTTGTGACGTCATATTTGAGGGGGGGGGGCAGAGCTTTGTGACGTCATATTTGAGGGGGGGGGGCAGAGCTTTGTGACGTCATATTTGAGGAGGGGGGGGCAGAGCTTTGTGACGTCATATTTGAGGGGGGGGGCAGAGATTTGTGACGTCATATTTGAGGAGGGGGGGCAGAGCTTTGTGACGTCATATTTGAGGGGGGGGGGCAGAGCTTTGTGACGTCATATTTGAGGGGGGGGGGCAGAGCTTTGTGACGTCATATTTGAGGGGGGGGGGCAGAGCTTTGTGACGTCATATTTGAGGAGGGGGGGCAGAGCTTTGTGACGTCATATTTGAGGGGGGGGGGCAGAGCTTTGTGACGTCATATTTGAGGGGGGGGGCAGAGCTTTGTGACGTCATATTTGAGGGAGGGGGGCAGAGCTTTGTGACGTCATATTTGAGGGAGGGGGGGCAGAGCTTTGTGACGTCATATTGGGCAGAGCTTTGTGACGTCATATTTGAGGGAGGGGGGCAGAGCTTTATGACGTCATATTTGAGGGAGGGGGGGCAGAGCTTTGTGACGTCATATTTGAGGGAGGGGGGCAGAGCTTTGTGACGTCATATTTGAGGGAGGGGGGCAGAGCTTTGTGACGTCATATTTGAGGGTGGGGGGGGCAGAGCTTTGTGACGTCATATTTGAGGGAGGGGGGCAGAGCTTTGTGACGTCATATTTGAGGGAGGGGGGGCAGAGCTTTGTGACGTCATATTTGAGGGTGGGGGGGGCAGAGCTTTGTGACGTCATATTTGAGGGGGGGGGGCAGAGCTTTGTGACGTCATATTTGAGGGGGGGGGGCAGAGCTTTGTGACGTCATATTTGAGGGGGGGGGGCAGAGCTTTGTGACGTCATATTTGAGGAGGGGGGGCAGAGCTTTGTGACGTCATATTTGAGGGGGGGGGGCAGAGCTTTGTGACGTCATATTTGAGGGGGGGGGGCAGAGCTTTGTGACGTCATATTTGAGGGAGGGGGGCAGAGCTTTGTGACGTCATATTTGAGGGAGGGGGGGCAGAGCTTTGTGACGTCATATTTGAGGGAGGGGGGCAGAGCTTTGTGACGTCATATTTGAGGGAGGGGGGGCAGAGCTTTGTGACGTCATATTTGAGGGTGGGGGGGGCAGAGCTTTGTGACGTCATATTTGAGGGAGGGGGGGCAGAGCTTTATGACGTCATATTTGAGGGAGGGGGGGCAGAGCTTTGTGACGTCATATTTGAGGGAGGGGGGCAGAGCTTTGTGACGTCATATTTGAGGGAGGGGGGCAGAGCTTTGTGACGTCATATTTGAGGGTGGGGGGGGCAGAGCTTTGTGACGTCATATTTGAGGGAGGGGGGCAGAGCTTTGTGACGTCATATTTGAGGGAGGGGGGGCAGAGCTTTGTGACGTCATATTTGAGGGTGGGGGGGGCAGAGCTTTGTGACGTCATATTTGAGGGGGGGGGGCAGAGCTTTGTGACGTCATATTTGAGGGGGGGGGGGGCAGAGCTTTGTGACGTCATATTTGAGGGGGGGGGGGCAGAGCTTTGTGACGTCATATTTGAGGAGGGGGGGCAGAGCTTTGTGACGTCATATTTGAGGGGGGGGGGCAGAGCTTTGTGACGTCATATTTGAGGGGGGGGGCAGAGCTTTGTGACGTCATATTTGAGGGAGGGGGGCAGAGCTTTGTGACGTCATATTTGAGGGGAGGGGGGGCAGAGCTTTGTGACGTCATATTTGAGGGTGGGGGGGGGCAGAGCTTTGTGACGTCATATTTGAGGGAGGGGGGGGTCAAAAATCGTCCAAAATCGCGTGACGTCATTTATGGACGGTCCCCCTATTTACAATCCTACTGATGTGTTTACACTGCCTACTGTGTTGTTGTTGTTGTTGTTGTTGGGTGACGTTTTGACCCCGTGACCCCATAGCGAGACATCTTTAATAAAGAACCTCAGAGATTTCGATGTGAAGCTTCTTTCGTGACTGCAGCAGCAGGGATTCATCTGCGTGGTTCTTTCGGTAAAGTCGTCGCGTAGAAGGGAAGTAATAAAATAATAAAAATAAAACGTGAAAATAAAACATAATAAAATAATAAAACTTTATAGAATAATAAAAATAAAACGTAATAAAATACAATTCTCACGACGTTTCGGCCACAACGCAAGCAGCCGTTCTCAGGTGGAGAACAGGTCTGTCGAGAAGACAGCGTCATTCACATCAACATCATCAACATCATCAACATCATCATCAACATTATCATCATCATCAACATTAACATCATCAACATCATTAACATCATCAACATCATCAACATCATTAACATCATCATCATCAACATCATCATCAACATTAACATCATCAACATTATTATCATCAACATCATTAACATCATCAACATCATCAACATCATTAACATCAACATCATCATCATCATCATCAACATTAACATCATCATCAACATTAACATCATCAACATCATTAACATCATCAACATCATCAACATCATTAACATCATCATCATCAACATCATCATCAACATTAACATCATCAACATTATTATCATCAACATCATTAACATCATCAACATCATTAACATCATCATCATCAACATCATCATCATCATCATCAACATTAACATCATCATCATTAACATCATCAACATCATTAACATCATCATCATCAACATCATCATCAACATTAACATCATCAACATTATTATCATCAACATCATTAACATCATCAACATCATCAACATCATTAACATCAACATCATCATCATCATCATCAACATTAACATCATCAACATTATCATTATCAACATCATTAACATCATCAACATCATCAACATCATTAACATCAACATCATCATCATCATTAACATCATCATCAACATTAACATCATCAACATCATTAACATCATCAACATCAACATCATCAACATCATCAACAACATCATCATATTTTTTTCCGATTAAAAGCTTCTTTCGTGACTGCAGCAGCAGGGATTCATCTTCTTGGTTCTTTCGATAAAGTCGTCACGTAGAAGGGAAGTAATAAAATAATAAAACATTATAAAATAATAAAACATAATAAAAATAAAAAATAATAAAATAATAAAATAATAAAACATTATAAAATAATAAAACATAATAAAAATAAAAATAATAAAATAATAAAACATAATAAAATAATAAAAATAAAACATAAAAAAATCCAATTCTCACGACGTTTCGGCCACAACGCAAGCAGCCGTCCTCAGGTGAAGACCAGGTCTGTCGGGGAGAGACAGCGTCTGAATGTTGTTGTGATGTCATGTAGGGCAGTATATTTTATTTAGTTTTATTTCTATTATTTTAAGACTTCCCTTTTTCATAATAACATGTTGGAAATAACATTTTATTTTATTGTTATATTTTTATTATTTTATTATTTCCATTCTACGTCACTTTACCGAAAGAACCAAAAAGATGAATCTCAGAGATTTTCCGATTTTCTCACTTTCTCCAAGGTCACGTGACGCACCCCTCGGCCCAACCCTGAGACTCCTCCCCCTTTCATCGCCCCGCCCACTATTACGCCACGCCCACCAGTTCGCCCCGCCCACTAGTTCGCCCCGCCCACCAGGTCGCCCCGCCCACTATTACGCCACGCCCACCAGTTCGCCCCCGCCCACTAGTTCGCCCCGCCCACCAGGTCGCCCCGCCCACTAGTTCGCCCCGCCCACCAGTTCGCCCCCGCCCACTAGCCCGCCCCGCCCACTACTTTAAGCCCCGCCCATTCCCCTGCCCGGCCCCCACCCCGCGCGGCCCCCAACTCGTCACGTGACCCGCGCACCGGAAGTTTGGGGCTCGCGCCGAGCGGAAGTGGTCGCGGGCTCGCGCGCGTGGCACGGACAGAGACACACACAGAGACACACACAGAGACACACACAGAGGACACACACAGAGACACACACAGAGACACACACAGAGACACACACAGAGACACACACAGAGAGACACACAGAGACACACACAGAGACACACACAGAGACACACACAGAGAGACACACAGAGACACACAGAGACACAGAGACACACACAGAGACACACACAGAGACACACACAGAGACACACAGAGACACACACAGAGACACACACAGAGACACACACAGAGACACACACAGAGACACACACAGAGACACACACAGAGACACACAGAGACACACAGAGACACACACAGAGACACACACAGAGACACACACAGAGACACACACAGAGACACACACAGAGACACACACAGAGACACACACAGAGACACACACAGAGACACACACAGAGACACACACAGAGACACACACAGAGACACACACAGAGACACACACAGAGACACACACAGAGACACACACAGAGACACACACAGAGACACACACAGAGACACACACAGAGACACACACAGAGACACACACAGAGACACACAGAGACACACACAGAGACACACACAGAGACACACACAGAGACACACACAGAGACACACACAGAGACACACACAGAGACACACACAGAGACACACACAGAGACACACACAGAGACACACACAGAGACACAGAGACACAGAGACACACACAGAGACACACACAGAGACACACACAGAGACACAGAGACACACACACAGAGACACACACAGAGACACACACAGAGACACACACAGAGACACAGAGAGACACACACAGAGACACACACAGAGACACACACAGAGACACACACAGAGACACACAGAGACACACAGAGACACACACACAGAGACACACAGAGAGACACACAGAGACACACACAGAGACACAGAGACACACACAGAGACACACACAGAGACACAGAGACACACACAGAGACACACACAGAGACACACACAGAGACACACACAGAGACACACACAGAGACACAGAGACACACACAGAGACACACACAGAGACACACACAGAGACACACACAGAGACACACACAGAGACACACACAGAGACACACACAGAGACACACACAGAGACACACAGAGAGACACACAGAGAGACACAGAGAGACACACACAGAGACACACACAGAGACACACACAGAGACACACACACAGAGACACACACACACACACAGAGACACACAGAGACACACACAGAGACACACACAGAGACACACACAGAGACACACACAGAGACACACACAGAGACACACACACACAGAGAGACACACAGAGAGACACACACACAGAGAGACACACAGAGACACACACAGAGACACACACACACACACACAGAGACACACACAGAGACACACACAGAGACACACACAGAGACACACACAGAGACACACACAGAGACACACACAGAGACACACACAGAGAGACACACACAGAGACACACACAGAGACACAGAGAGAGACACAGAGAGAGACACAGAGAGAGACACACACAGAGACACACAGAGACACACACAGAGAGACACAGAGACACACAGAGACACACACACACAGAGAGAGACACAGAGACACACAGAGACACACAGAGAGACACACAGAGACACACACAGAGACACACACACAGAGACACACACACAGACACACAGAGAGACACACACACACAGACAGAGACACACACAGACAGAGACACACAGAGAGTGAGACACACAGAGACACACACAGAGAGAGACACAGAGACACAGAGAGACACACAGAGAGACACACAGAGAGAGAGACACACACAGAGACACACACAGACAGAGACACACACGGAGATACACAGAGACACACACAGACAGAGACATACACAGAGGCACACAGAAAGACAGACACACACAGAGACACACACACACACACAGAGACACACACACAGAGACACACACACAGAGACACACACACAGAGACACACAGAGACACACACAGAGACACACACGGAGACACACACAGACAGACAGGGACACAGGGAGACGAGAGAGAGACACCTGTAGCCATGTCTCTCGTCACGGCGGACTGGAACCCGATGGGTGACAAGTTTTATAGGTGAGCAGAGCTGACAACTCACCACTCACTCACTCACCACTCACTCACCACTCACTCACCCACACACTCACTCACACACTCACTCACTCAGCCACAAACTCACTCACCCACTCACTCACTCACCCACCCACTCACCCACCCACTCACTCACCCACTCACTCACTCACCCACCCACTCACCCACTCACTCACTCAGCCACTCACCACTCACTCACCACTCACTCACCCACTCACTCACCACTCACTCACCCACTCACTCACCCACCCACTCACCCACTCACTCACCCACCCACTCACCCACTCACTCACTCAGCCACTCACCACTCACTCACCACTCACTCACACACTCACTCACCACTCACTCACCCACTCACTCACCCACTCACTCACCACTCACTCACCCACTCACTCACCCACCCACTCACCCACTCACTCACTCAGCCACTCACCACTCACTCACCACTCACTCACCACTCACTCACTCACTCACCACTCACACACTCACTCACTCACACACTCACCACTCACTCACCCACTCACTCACCCACTCACTCCCCACTCACTCACCCACACACTCACCCACACACTCACCCACACACTCACCCACACACTCACCACTCACTCACTCACCCACACACTCACCCACCCACTCACCCACTCACTCACCCACACACTCACCCACTCACTCACCACTCACTCACTCACCCACACACTCACCACTCACTCACTCACTCACCTACTCACTCACCCACTCACTCATCCACTCACTCACCACTCACTCACCTACTCACTCACTCACACACTCACCCACTCACTCACTCACACACTCACTCACCCACACACTCACTCACACACACACTCACTCACCCACCACTCACTCACCCACCCACTCACCCACACACTCACTCACACATTCACACACTCACTCACTCACCCACCACTCACTCACCCACCCACTCACCCACACACTCACACACCCACTCATTCACCACTCACTCACCACTCACTCACCACTCACTCACCACTCACTCACCACTCACTCACCCACACACTCACCCACTCACTCACTCACTCAAACACTCACACACTCACCACTCACTCACCCACACACTCACCCACTCACTCACTCACTCAAACACTCACACACTCACCACTCACTCACCCACACACTCACCCACTCACTCACTCACTCAAACACTCACACACTCACCACTCACTCACCCACACACTCACCCACTCACTCACTCACCCACACACTCACCCACTCACTCACTCACTCACCCACACACTCAGCTACTCACTCACCACTCACTCACCACTCACTCACCCACTCACTCACTCACACACTCACACACTCACTCACCCACACACTCAGCTACTCACTCACCACTCACTCACCACTCACCCACTCACTCACTCACACACTCACCCACTCACTCACTCACCACTCACTCACCACTCACTCACCACTCACTCACCCACACACTCACTCACCACTCACCCACTCACTCACCACTCACCCACACACTCACCACTCACTCACCCACCACTCACTCACCCACTCACTCACCACTCACCCACACACTCACCACTCACTCACCCCACTCACTCACTCACCCACTCACTCACCACTCACTCACCCACACACTCACACACCCACTCACTCACTCACCCACTCACTCACCACTCACCCACACACTCACCACTCACTCACCCACTCACTCACTCACCCACTCACTCACCACTCACTCACCCACTCACTCACTCACCCACTCACTCACCACTCACTCACCCACACACTCACACACCCACTCACTCACTCACCCACTCACTCACCACTCACTCACGCACACACTCACACACTCACCACACACTCACACACTCACCACTCACTCACCCACACACTCACACACCCACTCACTCACCCACACACTCACCCACTCACCACACACTCACACACTCACTCACCCACTCACTCACCCACACACTCAGCTACTCACTCACCACTCACTCACCCACCCACTCACCCACACACTCACTCACTCACTCAAACACTCACTCACCCACACACTCAGCTACTCACTCACCCACACACTCAGCTACTCACCCACACACTCACACACTCACTCAAACACTCACTCACTCACCACTCACTCACCCACACACTCAGCTACTCACCCACACACTCACTCACCACTCACCACTCACTCACTCACTCAAACACTCACTCACTCACTCACACACTCACTCACTCACTCACACACACACACACTCACACACTCACCACTCACTCACCCACTCACTCACTCACCCACACACTCACACACTCACTCACCACTCACTCACCCACCCACTCACACACTCACACACTCACTCACCCACACACTCAGCCACTCACTCACCCACCCACTCACTCACTCACCACACACTCACCCACTCACTCACTCACCACTCACTCACCACTCACTCACCCACACACTCACTCACTCACACACTCACTCACCCACTCACCACTCACTCAACCACACACTCACCACACACTCACCACTCACCCACACACACACTCACCACTCACTCACACACTCACTCACTCGCCCACTCACTCACCACTCACTCACCCACACACTCAGCTACTCACTCACTCACCACTCACTCACTCACCACTCACCCACACACACACACTCACACATCCACTCACACACTCACTCACTCACCCACTCACTCACCACTCACTCACCACTCACTCACTCACCACTCACCCACACACACACACTCACACATCCACTCACACACTCACTCACTCACCCACTCACTCACCACTCACTCACCACTCACTCACCACTCACTCACTCACCCACACACACACCCACTCATTCACCACTCACTCACACACTCACTCACTCACACACTCACTCACTCAGCTACTCACCCACACACTCACTCACTCACTCACTCACACACTCACTCACTCACACACTCACTCACTCAGCTACTCACCCACACACTCACTCACCACTCACTCACACACTCACTCACCCACTCACTCACTCACTCACACACTCACTCACCCACCCACTCACTCACTCACTCACACACTCACTCACCCACTCACACACTCACCACTCACTCACCACTCACTCACCCACACACTCACTCACCCACACACTCACCACACGCTCACCACTCACCCACTCACACACTCTCTCACGCACACACACTCACTCGCCCACTCTCTCACGCACACACTCACACACTCACTCACCCACTCACTCACCCACTCACCACTCACTCACCACTCACTCACCCACTCACACACCCACCCACTCACTCACCCACTCACACACTCACACACACACTCACCACTCACTCACACACACACACTCACTCGCCCACTCTCTCACGCACACACTCACACATCCACTCACACACTCACTCACTCACCCACTCACTCACCACTCACTCACCACTCACTCACCCACCCACTCACTCACCCAACCACTCACTCACCCACCCACTCACTCACCCACTCACTCACCCACTCACTCACTCACCCACTCACTCACCCACTCACTCACCCACTCACTCACCCACCCACTCACTCACCCACTCACACACTCACCACTCACTCACCCACTCACTCACCCAACCACTCACTCACCCACCCACTCACTCACCCACTCACTCACCCACTCACCCACTCACTCACCCACCCACTCACTCACCCACACACTCACTCACCACTCACTCACCCACTCACTCACTCAACCACTCACTCACCCAACCACTCACTCACCCACCCACTCACTCACCCACTCACTCACTCACCCACTCACTCACTCACCCACTCACTCACCCACTCACTCACCCACTCACTCACTCACACACTCACTCACCCACTCACACACTCACCACTCACTCACTCACACACTCACTCACCCACTCACTCACCCACTCACCACTCACTCAACCACACACTCACCACACACTCACCACTCACCCACACACTCACTCACTCACTCACCCACTCACTCCCCACTCACTCACCCACTCACTCACCCACTCACTCATCCACTCACTCACCCACACACTCAGCTACTCACCCACACACTCACCCACTCACTCACACACTCACTCACCACTCACTCACTCACCCACACACTCACCACTCACCCACTCACTCACTCACCCACACACTCACCCACACACTCACCCACACACTCACCACTCACTCACTCACCACTCACTCACCCACACACTCACTCACCCACTCACTCACCCACTCACTCACCCACACACTCACTCACCACTCACTCACCCACTCACTCACCCACTCACTCATCCACTCACTCACCCACTCACTCACTCACCCACTCACTCACCCACTCACTCACCCACTCACTCATCCACTCACTCACCCACACACTCAGCTACTCACCCACACACTCACTCACCACTCACCCACTCACTCACCACTCACCCACACACTCACCACTCACTCACTCACACACACACTCACTCACCCACCCACTCACCCACACACCCACTCATTCACCACTCACTCACCACTCACTCACCACTCACTCACCCACACACTCACTCACACACACACTCACACACTCACCACTCACTCACCCACTCACTCACTCACCCACTCACTCACCACTCACTCACCCACACACTCAGCTACTCACCCACACACTCACTCACCACTCACTCACACACTCACTCACTCACCCACTCACTCACTCACACACTCACTCACCCACTCACACACTCACCACTCACTCAACCACACACTCACCACTCACCCACTCACACACTCACACACACACTCACCACTCACTCACACACACACACTCACTCGCCCACTCTCTCACGCACACACTCACACATCCACTCACACACTCACTCACTCACCCACTCACTCACCACTCACTCACCACTCACTCACCACTCACTCACCTACTCACTCACCCACACACTCACTCACACACTCACTCACCACTCACTCACCCACCCACTCACTCACCCACTCACTCACCCAACCACTCACTCACCCACCCACTCACTCACCCACTCACTCACTCACCCACTCACTCACCCACTCACTCACCCACTCACTCACCCACCCACTCACTCACCCACTCACACACTCACCACTCACTCACCCACTCACTCACCCAACCACTCACTCACCCACCCACTCACTCACCCACTCACTCACTCACCCACTCACTCACCCACTCACTCACCCACCCACTCACTCACCCACACACTCACTCACCACTCACTCACCCACTCACTCACTCAACCACTCACTCACCCAACCACTCACTCACCCACCCACTCACTCACCCACTCACTCACTCACCCACTCACTCACTCACCCACTCACTCACCCACTCACTCACCCACTCACTCACTCACACACTCACTCACCCACTCACACACTCACCACTCACTCACCCACACACTCACACACTCACTCACCCACTCACTCACCCACTCACCACTCACTCAACCACACACTCACCACACACTCACCACTCACCCACACACACACACTCACTCGCCCACTCACACACTCACTCACTCACCCACTCACTCACCACTCACTCACACACACACACTCACACATCCACTCACACACTCACTCACTCACCCACTCACTCACCACTCACTCACCACTCACTCACCACTCACTCACTCACCCACACACACACCCACTCATTCACCACTCACTCACCACTCACTCACACACTCACTCACTCACCACTCACTCACACACTCACTCACTCACCCACACACTCACCACTCACTCACCCACACACTCACTCACCCACACACTCACCACTCACTCACCCACACACTCACCACTCACTCACTCACTCACACACTCACCCACACACTCAGCTACTCACCCACACACTCACTCACCACTCACTCACACACTCACTCACCCACCACTCACTCACCCACACACTCACCACTCACTCACTCACACACTCACCACTCACTCACACACCCACTCACTCACCCACACACTCACCACTCACTCACCCACACACTCACTCACCCACACACTCACTCACCCACTCACTCACACACTCACTCACCCACTCACACACTCACCACTCACTCACCCACACACTCACACACTCACTCACCCACTCACTCACCCACTCACCACTCACTCACCCACACACCCACACACTCACCACACACTCACCACTCACCCACTCACACACTCACACACACACTCACCACTCACTCACACACACACACTCACTCGCCCACTCTCTCACGCACACACTCACTCACCCACTCACTCACCCACTCACTCACTCACCCACTCACCCACTCACTCACCCACTCACTCACCCACCCACTCACTCACCCACTCACCACTCACTCACACACTCACTCACACACTCACCCACTCACTCACCCACTCACTCACCTACTCACTCACCCACACACTCACCCTCACACTCACCACTTACTCACCCACTCACGCACTCACGCACTCACCCACACACTCACTCACCCACACACTCACCCACGCACTCACCCACACACACTCACACTCACCACTCACCCACACACTCACCACTCACTCACACACTCACCCACACACTCATCCTCACACTCACCACCCACTCACTCACCCACACACTCACCCACTCACTCACCCACTCACTCACCCACTCACTCACCCACTCACTCACTCACCCACTCACCCACTCACTCACCCACTCACTCACCCACCCACTCACTCACCCACTCACCACTCACTCACACACTCACTCACACACTCACCCACTCACTCACCCACTCACTCACCTACTCACTCACCCACACACTCACCCTCACACTCACCACTTACTCACCCACTCACGCACTCACGCACTCACCCACACACTCACTCACCCACACACTCACCCACGCACTCACCCACACACTCACACACTCACCCACACACTCATCCTCACACTCACCACCCACTCACTCACCCACACACTCACCCACACACTCACTCACCACTCACACACTCACCACCCACTCACCCACACACTCACCCTCACACTCACTCGGTCACTCACCCTCACACTCACTCGGTCACTCACCCACACACCCACGCACTCACCCACACACTCACTCACACACTCACCCACACACTCACCCTCACACTCACCCTCACACTCACCACCCACTCACTCACCCACACACTCACCCACACACTCACTCACCACTCACACACTCACCACCCACTCACCCACACACTCACCCACGCACTCACCCACACACTCACTCGCTCACTCACCCACACACTCACTCGCTCACTCACCCACACACCCACTCACCCACGCACTCACCCACCCCTCACTCACCACTCACACACTCACCACCCACTCACCCACACACTCACTCACACTCACCCACACACTCACCCTCACACTCACCACCCACTCACTCACCCACACACTCACCCACACCCTCACTCACCACTCACACACTCACCACCCACTCACCCACACACTCACTCACACACTCACCCACCACTCACACACCCACTCACCACTCACCCACACACACACTCACCCACCCACAATGATCCCCCCCATGACCCCTCGTGCCCCCCCATGACCCCATCATGACCCCTCTCCATGACCCAACCCCCCTCCATGACCCCATCATGACCCTTCCATGACCTCCCCATGACCCCCCCCTCCATGACTTCCCCATAACCCCCCCCATGACCCCATCATGACACCCATGACCCCCCTCCATGACCCACCCCTCCATGACCCCCCCTCCATGACCCCATCATGACCCTTCCATGACCTCCCCATGACCCCCCATGACCCCCCCCTCCATGACTTCCCCATGACCCCCCCATGACCCCCATGACCCCCCTCCATGACCCACCCCTCCATGACCCCATCATGACCCTTCCATGACCTCCCCATGACCTCCCCCATGCCCCCCCATGACCCCCACCCCCCTTGACCCCCTTGACCCCCCATGACCCCCCATGCCCCTCCCATGACCTCCCCCATGACTCTCCCATGACCCTCCCATGACCCCCATGACCTCCCCCATGACCCCCTTGACCCCCATGACCCCCCCCCCGTGCCTAGGCGTGAGGAGCTGTACTGCATGGCCTGGGCTGACCGCTTTGAGGTCAAGGGTCACCTGGTGGCGGCCGCTCAACACGGCGGCCCCGTGGGTGAGTGGGGGGGGGGGGCAGTGACGTCATCATCAGTGACGTCATCATCAGTGACGTCATCATCAGTGACATCATCAATGACATCAGTGGCATCATCATCGGTGACTTCATCATCAGTGACATCGTCATCGGTGGCACCGTCATCATCGTCAGCAGTGACATCATCATCAGTGACATCATTGTCATCAGTGACATCATCGTCATCAGTGACATCATCAGTGACATCATCAGTGACATCATCAATGACATCAGTGGCATCATCATCAGTGACATCATCAGTGACATCATCAGTGACATCATCATCAGTGACATCGTCATCGGTGGCACTGTCATCATCGTCATCGTCATCAGTGACGTCATCATCAGTGATATCATCATCAGTGACATCATCATCAGTGACATCATCATCAGTGACGTCATCATCAGTGACGTCATCAGTGACGTCATCATGACCCCGCGTGACCCCCGCCCCGCTCAGCGCTGATGAAGGATGACCAGTGACATCATCATCAGTGACATCATCATCAGTGACATCATCATCAGTGACATCATCATCAGTGACATCATCATCAGTGACATCATCATCATCAGTGACATCATCATGACCCCGCGTGACCCCCGCCCCGCTCAGCGCTGATGAAGGATGACCAGTGACATCATCATCAGTGACATCATCATCAGTGACATCATCAGTGACATCATCATCAGTGACATCATCATCAGTGACATCATCATCAGTGACATCATCATCAGTGACATCATCAGTGACATCATCATCAGTGACATCATCATCAGTGACATCATCAGTGACGTCATCATCAGTGACGTCATCATCAGTGACATCATCATCAGTGACATCATCAGTGACATCATCATCAGTGACATCATCATCAGTGACGTCATCAGTGACGTCATCATGACCCCGCGTGACCCCCGCCCCGCTCAGCGCTGATGAAGGATGACCAGTGACATCATCAGTGACATCATCATCAGTGACATCATCATCAGTGACATCATCAGTGACATCATCATCAGTGACATCATCATCAGTGACATCATCATCAGTGACATCATCATCAGTGACGTCATCAGTGACGTCATCATGACCCCGCGTGACCCCCGCCCCGCTCAGCGCTGATGAAGGATGACCAGTGACATCATCAGTGACATCATCATCAGTGACATCATCATCAGTGACATCATCATCAGTGACGTCATCATCAGTGACGTCATCAGTGACATCATCATCAGTGACATCATCATCAGTGACATCATCATCAGTGACATCATCAGTGACATCATCATCAGTGACATCATCATCAGTGACATCATCATCAGTGACATCATCATCAGTGACATCATCAGTGACATCATCATCAGTGACATCATCATCAGTGACGTCATCAGTGACGTCATCATGACCCCGCGTGACCCCCGCCCCGCTCAGCGCTGATGAAGGATGACCAGGAGAAGCTGTCTGTGCGTCCCACAATCAGCGTCTACTCCGCGTCAGGGTCTACTCTCTCATCGTTCAAGGTGATCACCATCATCATCACCATCACCACCATCACTACCATCACTAACATCACCATCACCATCATCACCATCATCACCATCATCACCATCATCACCATCACTACCACAATCAGCGTCTACTCCGCGTCAGGGTCTACTCTCTCATCGT
Source organism: Lampetra planeri (assembly GCF_965212315.1). NCBI lineage: Eukaryota > Metazoa > Chordata > Hyperoartia > Petromyzontiformes > Petromyzontidae > Lampetra > Lampetra planeri. The sequence goes on along the minus strand of NW_027614580.1, from coordinate 8,202 downwards.
TCAAGCTGAACACCATCACTACCATCATCATCATCACCATCACTACCATCACCATCACCACCATCACTAACATCACCATCACCACCATCACTACCATCATCACTACCATCACCACCATCACTACCACAATCAGCGTCTACTCCGCGTCAGGGTCAACTCTCTCATCGTTCAAGCTGAACACCATCACTACCATCATCATCACTACCATCATCATCACTACCATCATCATCACTACCATCACCATCACTACCATCACCACCATCACTATCATCACCACCATCACCATCACCACCATCATCACCATCATCACCATCATCACCATCACTACCACAATCAGCGTCTACTCCGCGTCAGGGTCTACTCTCTCATCGTTCAAGGTGATCACCATCATCATCACCACCATCACTACCATCACCACCATCACCATCACCACCATCACTACCATCACCACCACCACCATCACCACCATCACCACCATCACCACCATCACCACCACCACCACCACCATCACCACCATCACCACCATCACCATCACCACCATCACCACCATCACCACCATCACCACCATCACTAACATCACCCCCATCACCCCCTAGTGGAAGAGTGGGCGCGTGCTGTCGCTGGGCTGGTCTCACTACCACCATCACCACCACCACCACCATCACTAACATCACCCCCATCACCCCCTAGTGGAAGAGTGGG
>NW_027614580.1:0-2500 GCF_965212315.1 Lampetra planeri | reverse complement strand
TACACTATACTACACTACTACTACTACACTACTACTACTACTACACTACTACTACTACACTACTACTACTACTACACTACTACTACACTACTACTACTACACTACTACTACTACTACACTACTACTACTACACTACTACTACTACTACTACACTACTACACTACTACTACTACTACTACACTACTACTACTACACTACTACTACACTACTACTACTACACTACTACTACTACACTACTACTACTACACTACTACTACTACACTACTACTACTACACTACTACTACACTACTACTACTACACTACTACTACTACACTACTACACTACTACTACTACTACACTACTACTACACTACTACTACTACTACACTACTACTACTACACTACTACTACTACTACACTACTACTACTACACTACTACTACACTACTACTACACTACTACTACTACACTACTACTACTACTACACTACTACTACTACACTACTACTACACTACTACTACACTACTACTACTACTACTACACTACTACTACTACACTACTACTACACTACTACTACTACACTACTACTACTACACTACTACTACTACACTACTACTACTACACTACTACTACACTACTACTACTACTACACTACTACTACTACACTACTACTACTACTACTACACTACTACTACTACACTACTACTACTACACTACTACTACACTACTACTACTACACTACTACTACACTACTACTACTACACTACTACTACTACACTACTACTACTACACTACTACTACACTACTACTACTACTACACTACTACTACACTACTACTACTACACTACTACTACTACACTACTACTACACTACTACACTACTACTACACTACTACTACACTACTACTACTACTACACTACTACTACTACACTACTACTACACTACTACTACTACACTACTACTACACTACTACTACTACTACTACTACTACACTACTACTACACTACTACTACTACTACACTACTACTACACTACTACTACTACTACACTACTACTACTACTACTACTACTACTACACTACTACTACACTACTACTAACTACTACACTACTACTACACTACTACTACTACACTACTACTACTACACTACTACTACACTACTACTACTACTACACTACTACTACTACTACTACACTACTACTACACTACTACTACTACTACACTACTACTACTACTACTACTACTACTACTACTACTACTACTACACTACTACTACACTACTACTACTACACTACTACTACTACACTACTACTACTACTACACTACTACTACTACTACACTACTACTACACTACTACTACTACACTACTACTACTACACTACTACTACACTACTACTACTACTACACTACTACTACTACACTACTACTACTACACTACTACTACTACTAACACTACTACTACTACTACACTACTACTACTACACTACTACTACTACACTACTACTACACTACTACTACTACTACTACACTACTACTACTACTACACTACTACTACTACTACACTACTACTACTACACTACTACTACTACTACACTACTACTACACTACTACTACTACACTACTACTACTACACTACTACTACTACACTACTACTACACTACTACACTACTACTACTACTACACTACTACTACACTACTACTACTACACTACTACTACTACACTACTACTACTACTACACTACTACTACTACTACTACTACTACTACTACACTACTACTACTACTACACTACTACTACTACTACTACTACTACTACTACTACTACTACTAACTACTACACTACTACTACTACTACTACTACTACACTACTACTACTACACTACTACTACACTACTACTACACTACTACTACACTACTACTACTACACTACTTCTACTAGAGGCAGGTGCTGGTGTACGACCAGCACGGAACCTTCATCCGTACCTTCACCATGGGGAACGTGAGCTACCATCACTACCATCACTACTACCATCACTACCATCACTACTACTACTACACTACTACCATCACTATCACTACTACACTACTACCATCACTATCACTAGTACACTACTACTAGTACACTACTACTACTACACTACTACTACTACACTACTACTACTACACTACTACTACACTACTACTACTACACTACTACTACTACACTACTACTACTACTACACTACTACTACTACACTACTACTACTACTACACTACTACTACACTACTACTACACTACTACTACTACACTACTACTACTACACTACTACTACTACTACACTACTACTACTACACTACTACTACTACTACACTACTACTACTACACTACTACTACTACACTACTACTACTACTACACTACTACTACTACTACACTACTACTACTACACTACTACTACTACTACACTACTACTACACTACTACTACACTACTACTACTACACTACTACTACTACACTACTACTACACTACTACTACTACACTACT
>NW_027614579.1:0-24837 GCF_965212315.1 Lampetra planeri | reverse complement strand
TAAGTGGGCCAAATCTGAAACAGAACCTGTTCCACAGAAGATGGACCCTGAGTTATGTGATATTTCTCGAGAAGATATAGCTCTGCAGTAATGGCCAATCCTCGGGAGAACTGTGACATGTATGGAAACATGGTTTCCACCGGGGTTCTTGCTGTCTGTATGAGCGATGATAGCTCCAGCTCCTGATCCCACATGGCTGCAGCATTTAATGTGAGCTCAGCTCTACACAGCTAGACAAGATCTTTACCCTGAGAGTTGACTTCTTTTCCTGGTCAAGAGACAACTATAACTTTGCCTTTCTTACCACAGAACGGGACGATTTTGGAAATGTCTGAGGACAAGCTGCTTACAAACATAAGACTAAGAGTTAAAAGTCATTTGTAAGTGTGGTATTAAGTTTTCATATCTACAAGTATACTGTGATGATGAAGTCTCAGCAGAAATTCAATTTAAGGATTACAAGGGAGTGTCTCTGAATCTTAAAAAAAAATAATTAGAGACTTACCTGAACACAAATGGAGAATTCCTGTTATAAATACAAGTCCAATACAAGTTGGAGACATTATTCAACGCCTCCTCCTATCAGGAAACAATCCTTGTGTATTCCAAATTATTCAAAAAAATCTTTAGGCATCCACTCCTTCATGTCAAACCGCAAAGACAAAAGATCTCAGGAATCCACAGTTTGAAAATGTAACAGCCAGGCTGGTTGGTGAGTCACAAAAAGTAAACTACCATTTCAGTCCAAAGGCAGTTCATCCAGACCTGGCTCTGGCTTCTTGGTGTGGAATAGATGTGGTAAAAGTCAAATACTGGTATTAAAAACAGTTCCAAATGTCATTAGTTCAATGCAAGTGAATAATAGAGGGGATATGAGAGCAGAGAAGAGGGAGATCTCTGTCTTGGAATAACCCCGTTTCCAGCCAGCCGCTCTCATTCAGACCTTTTGGATCCTTTGTGAAAAACACATAAACGAGTAAATCCACCGCAGCTCAAAAGTCAAATGAAAAGTGAATCCAGAGGGCGATCGGGTGCTGTGATTCTCTCTGTCCTCGCAGTCACATTATTTCAGTCCACTTTTCTGCCTGTCACATGCGAAGCGGAAACTTTTTCGTCCTTTCGTCCCTCATCCAGCGGACCGAGCAGATCACTGCAACTTTCCCATCACTTCCTCCCGGATCTCCTCCGCTGCCGCTGCGATCGATCCCCGGACGCGTCGCAGACCCCGAACGTCAGACCAGAGGAGGGAAACACGGCTTCATATTCACACACTATTTCATTCAAGGAAAGCGGAATGCCTCCTCAGTGTGTGTGTGTGTGTGTGTGTGTGTGTGTGTGTGTGTGTGTGTGTGTGTGTGCGTGCGTGCGTGCGTGCGTGTCTCGGCCCCCTCCTCACTGCAGACGAATTTAACCTCTTCCCGCCTGGATACAACACAGCTGTGTGCGCACACAGACAAGAGAGGATTCTGAGTTACTGCAATAAGAAGCGACGAGTCTTATAAAATCATTCTGCTGTTGGTATTCAGTCTGTCTGTGGGGTTCTGGGAGGCGCAAACTCCACTCAATTTCCCTGCCGAGACCGACAGTGTACTTTGGGAAATTCAGAAAGTGTTATGTAACGGCTGAAACACACTTTATGATTTAATGATGTTTCATGTGCATCCGTATTAAAGTGTTCGAGGACACTTTTTGTACCAAATGCTGGTTGTCCTTCTATATTGTATTATGTATTAAAGTATTGTATTATGTATTAAAGTATAAACTGGGGACCTCAGATAAGGATACTCTATTGTCTATATATAGAGAGAGCAGGTCATACGCTATATACTGTATATATGTCTAGACATATGCTGTATGAAAGCTAGATTGATTCCATTATATATAACCAGATCTATCCATCATCTAGCTATAATATATATACAATATATGTGTGTGTGTGTGTGTGTGTGTGTGTGTGTGTGTGTGTGTGTGTGTGTGTGTGCGTGTGTGCGTGTGCGTGTGTGCGTGTGTGTGTGTGTGTGTGTGTGTGTGTGTGTGTGTGTGTGTGTGTGTGTGTGTGTGTGTGTGTGTGTGCAAAATATGGACCAGTCACATTTCCACAGCTCACCTCAGAGCTGGTCTGCTGGCTCCAGTGAACATCTGTTACCAAACAGCGCCCTCTGGTGCACCTACCCCAACTAACAGGCGACCAACCATGCTTCATGTGGTCTGTCTTTCAAAGCGATTCCAAACAACAGCAACTGCAATGCAAAGTGTATTTGAAATCTCTGAACTTACAATGTGCATGTGGTGTTGTATGTTCCAAAAATAATAATGAAATCTGCTTTGTGATAAAGGTCCTTTAAAATGTCCTCCCTTATCCACTCACTGTAAGATTTTTGTGACAGAGTACACTCCACTGACATTCCTCCTCGTGTGTTTTTCAGAAAGGATTTTCAACCCTGAATCGAGAGGGAATCAAGAGAATGTTCAATACATCCAATTAATAAGAACCAAAATAATAATAACTTAATAATAGCTAAACGGGAATAATAAAGTGCAGGATGTCTTGCAGGGCTGATTGCTAAGACACAGGATGTGAATGGGTGATACTTTCAGTGCAGCTCAGGAAAGACAAGACAATAATAGACAGTAAAATCTGTCATGCAAATCGAAGGAAGAAGAAGACCAGTGTAAAGTGCAGAAGACAATGACAAGTGGCATCCCAAACAAACAAAAAAGCAAAAACAGTTGCTCAAGAGCTTCTTTCTTTTGGCCACAGCCCCTCCTTCAACACCACAATCTCATAGTTCAAAACCCTTTTGTATCCAGGTTTGGTTTTACTCTGCCTGGTCGGAAAAAACAATCCACCATATGCACAAATTATAGCAACCGAGCTCAGTGAACAGGGAGGATCTCTGTCCTCTTGCTGCCCCCTCCATGAAACCAAAGTAAACTTGATCTGACCACAGCAGGCAGGAGAAATGACATACTGCCGGACTGTGATGGCAGCAGCAGAGACAGCTGAAGACTTTTACACCACAACCAAATGTTTTCGGACATTAAACCGCTTCCAAAAATATACACTCAACAAAATGATAAATACTTGTCAATCCTTCTCTGCAAAGTACTTCTAGGGATCAATGCTATGAAATAAAAAATGAAACATTTCATGAGTTATTATTTCTGGATACACTCATGTAAGATATTATTGCACTTACTGTGAAGAAGCTGGTTGCATTCTGCCATTTTGCTGTGGGACGTCCTCAACGTCTTGTATTTTTGGTGAAGTTCAAAGTTATTTGGAAGCTGCTTGCACGAGCTAGACTTGTGCAACCCAGCAAAGTGATGGGCCCTGTGGGGACCCTTATGCGCTTTAGGGAGTCCCAGCATGACCAGCATGGCAAGCAAAGCCACAAGCAAACACATAATCTGCATTGTGACCCAGAGCAGTCCCTTGATCTTCACTGGCTATCATAAAATCACCTCTGCTGGTAGTTCAGAAGTCTTGGCTGCAGCCTGCTCCGTCCCTGTGAATGAGTGTCAGGCGGATTCTATTCATCGGCGCTCTGATTTCATGGTTGAAAAGTGTCAAAGAAGTCAAATCCAAAATAATCTCAAAAATTCTCACAAAATAAACAACCGACGGCAAACATTGCTGCACTTCCCAGGAAGGTTCCTTCATGGTGCTGCACGTCTGCCAGATCTGCCAGATACATAAACCCCTGCAGGCACGGCTGGTCTCTTTAATCCAGTGACAATGTTTCCCCCATGAGCACTATGGGCTCTTAATGAGGGGCAACTCCACATACAAAGTGCATAGTGAGGTTCACTCCCCTCTCCAGCTCACATTCCCATCTCTCAATGAGGAGACTGTCTCTCATCTTCCCGGCCTTTTCATTTGGACTATACTTCTGTTAATATTCAAAAGGAGTTTGTGGACTGATGTGTCTTTGCATGCGGCAGGATGGGGGATCCTGTAGGTTACACGCTGGGTCTCTTTTCAGGTTTCCTGGACCGCTCACAAAACCCCGGCCCTCGGCATAGAGGTGATGGGGTGAAACACAGGAGGGGTGAGGCAAAGGATTCCACATTCGCCTTCCTTGACTAAGACGATTTAATGGCTTTCATTCCAATCTGGCCAGCGCAACAAATTAGATGGCATAAAACAAAACTCTCCGTCTACAAAAAGATACTCCTGCTGGGAGGCAAACACAGTGCCATTTTCCCAACACATGGAACATTTTCTGCCCAAAAAAAAAAAAAAACAACTTAAAAAATGTGCACTCTGAAACGTTAAAATATTCTCGACTGTTAGAGGAACTAACCAAATTGCAATTGGGCTATATTGAGCCTGCAGATTTGTTGCTCAGATCAGATTTTTTTGTCCACTATTCACATTATTTGTTTAAATGAGACCTACTGTATATCAGATCCAGCCTGAACTGGGCCGCAGCCCTGAAGTGATCAATAGAAATTTAAGAGCAATAACAAGACTTTGCACATAGTGGATTGTATATACAGAAGTAAACATGGACGCTATGCTACCACAGTGGAGTGTTTATCATTCAATTTTCCAGTTGTTGTGCTATGGAAGTTATAATCAAATGATAATGAGAAGAAGGATGAGGAGAAAGACAGTGACTTTTTAACAATGGCTACCACACATGTTTGGAATAGTGATGTGAGTGGCTTCACAGAGAAAGATTTCATTCCAAACTCAAGACCTTTGACTTCTGACTACATCTGTCAATACAAAATAATATACGACAAAAAGCTCTTCAAGCCTTTTCCAGCAAAATCTGTGAAATATGAAATGTTCATCACATATCAGAGTCTGAATGAATCAGTCATGACAGCGGTGTGTCCTGACAACAAAACACTGTCGATGCCTATGTGTGTGATCCAGACATTATTTGAAATAACCACCCTCAGGTTGCGGATAAAATGTGACAAAATGGCCAGAGAGCTGTCGTCACTCAACTATCCTGTCTTCTTTTTTTTCTTTTTTTAAAACAACCTCCACTGGGAAGTCACTGTTGTTACTGTGATTTATGTGTGTGGTCAAGGAACTCGTCCTTGACAGTTAACAGGGGGGAGAATATGACTGAAAGGGAGGAGAGATGGCCTGAAGTCCAGCGGATGTTGGATCATATTGCCGTTACTGTGTCACAGCTAAAAGAGGCAACAAATCATCTGTGACTGCTCGGGGAGGGAGCGGGTAGCACCTGGAGCGCAGAACATGCCACATCTGCACATGCCTCTGCAAGGATTCATTTCACACTCCATCCTGTTTTTTTTTAAAAAAAACAAAAAGTGATTTACTGAATATTTTAAGTAACACTCTTAATCAATAGGTGTTGATGTGTGCTGCACACAGCATTTTACTTTACCCACAGCCAAGGCCAACGGAAGCCGACTGCTGCCCATCAGAAAAAGAAAACCGGATCATTGTCACATTCAACCGGTTAGTTTCCTGTTATAGCAACTGGGTTTATTTTATGTCAATCTGTTCCTGCTTCACAATATTTTCATAATCTTACAAAATACACATGTATCAAGTGAAACATAATGTGATACATTTGTATGTGGTAATAATATGACAATATGTTGTCACAAAGTGATCATTTCAACAAAACATTTGTGTTATCATGTGATGGACAGCATCACATTATAACATGAAAACTTTCACATAATAATATTTTACCTTTGTATGTGTATCGTAACTGAGCTTAAACTTAAATTAAACATGACAGGAAGTGGACAAATGCTCTTTCAGCTCAATGTGAGAATGCACAGATGTAATACTCTGCTCTAATTCAGAGTGCGTATGGTTAATTCACTCAAATGAACATTAAAAACAAGCCAAAAGACTAAAAATGCCTTTTGTCACCATTGAGTTTGCCAGAGCAGAGATACAAAGCCAGTGAGATGCAAAGTGAGTGTAACAAAACATAAAATGAAGAGTGAGAACATTGTTCTTCTCACTAAAGCTTCTCTGTTCAGCTCTCAAACATGATGAAAAAAAAACCAAAAAAAAACAACAACACAGGGGTCCTGTGAATGAAAATGACAGGGAACTAAACAAATCTGTTTCTGTTCAGGGAATGCCCCCATGCATGACACTGCAGCTAGAAATGTCAGGCAGGGGGTTGGTTCGGGGCACTGAGGATAAAGAAGAAGGGGGAGTTTCACTGGACGGCGCGGCGAGGACGGCGCACAAAGCAGGATGAGGCGATAAACAAGCTGTTGCTTTTCCGCTTGCCTGAGCACAGAGAATCCCTCTTTCCTTGTGTCTTTGGACGGGCCTCACATTAGCATCTGTTTAGCATCAGCAGAGACCTGTCCTGTCGAGGCTGATTAAAATAACCCAGCTATCACATAACATCCTGGAAGCAACATGGAATTACAGTCAGACACTGGATTATTTATAGCAACAGACATCAGGGAGGTTAGCGCGAATGCTCTGCACTCCTGTTTTTAAGAAAAAAAGATTGTATTCATTGTTGTTGATGAGCCTCCCAGCCCAGTTTGATTACGTTGGCAGCGACAACATGAGCAAAATTTAGTGCTACCGGATTATTAATCCTTGTATAGCTCAATCCTATGGAGTTACATTTCCTGAACTTCACTTCAAAAATGTGAGACTTGAGGCTTTCAGTGAGTCCGTACAGATGTGACAGCATGGAGGAACGACAGCTGGAACAACTCAATTACTGTGTGCAGGCCCGGTTGTAAAACAATGTCAGCAGTGTGAAACTACCGACGATACAGACTCTGACTCTGTGAGCAGGTCACACACACATCTATGTTACAAGATGGATAAGAAACTGAAGAAGCTGTTTGAAATGTAGAAGTACATCTGTGGCACCTTGTAGAAAACATACAATAGTTCTTTCAGAGTAAAACTGGTTCAATGCAGCAAGATAGAAGTACTTCATTCTGCACAGAAATGACACAAATGTGTTTTTGCAAGACTTTCATCAACACCATGACCAATGTGGCACCTGGTATTTGATCATATTAAAGTCATATAAAGTATCATATTTTGTTTTGTCTCCGGCCATCCATCCATCCTTAAAATTTATGAGGCAAGGAATTGAGACCTTCATATGTGTTCTATTTCTTCTATCCTGTCAGTTCATCACAAAAAACAGATATATCTTAGAAAGTCCATACGAGCATCATCTTCTATCAAACAAATTGTTTTTGTGTTTGTGAGTGTCATTTTCATTCTCATTAGAAAACCTTTTACAGAGTCAGTGCCAAGAAAGAAAGTTATTTTTGCAGTTTTTGTGGGATAAAAAAAAAACATTCTGCAACTCAACTCAACGTTTGTAAATGTGTGGAGAATAAATCATCGTGGAGAAATCAGTCAAAGTAGGAACACAAATGGTTCCTTCAATACTCCTGTCAAACCTCAAATTACGAAACATTAATATTTTTCACAAAGTTATTCTAAAAGAAACTTTCCAGAAGTGTACTTAGAATAGAATGAGTGTGCAGTAGTCGTGGTTTAAATCTGAGCCTAAGAGCCAAAGTCAGCGACTGAGGTCCCCACGTAGAGGTTAAAATGGAAAGACACTGCCGATGCATCGAGCCCCCCACACCCCCCCCCCCCCCCTTCAAATAAAATGCCTCTCCTCTCCCTCTGCCATCAGCTGCCAAAACAAACTGGCGCTGAGATGAATGTAATAAATATGATCGATGGGATATCTGGTGCTGCTGACCTCACACCACGCGCCAGAGTCCAGGGAGCAGGTGCTGCTCGGATTTACAGCCCCCCCTCCCCGTCTCGAGATATGCTCCTGTCACACACACACACACTGAGCCCTGCTGAGACCAAGTCTTACTGCTGAGACTCCGCAGCCCCCCACAGTTCACACTGCGCCTCAGACAAACAAGCCTGACGCTGGCACGACTCCATGTGCAACATGACTGTGCCTGAATCCAATCCCCAATAATGAAAGCCACGATGTTACAAATCATCCAGCTGTCAGTCATTTCAGTCCAGATGGGAGGAGGCCACAGAGATTTTTGCTTGTAAAGATGGCTAATTGATTTGCAAGTAAAAGGCAGCTCGAGAAAAAACACACATACTACTAGTCCAGAGAGAACAGCAAATGCGTCATTTATCTATTCATTTATTTATTGAAGAGGTATTATTGTAGTATAAAGTTGACGCTGTGGCTGTAAATATATAATTTTCGAAACAAGGTGGTTAAACAAGATAAACAAACAAACAATGAATTAATATAATAAATACGTTTCCTTACTGGAAGGGAAATAAAAGAATATGGCTTGTTTATAATAATTCATGCATGAAAGGGTTAATGTAGTGTGAAACAGGGCAGCAACAATTGATCATAACTGCATTAACTGCTTTCATTTCTACAATAATGGCCCGAGGATTCTACCAGCTTTCCAATCACACTGTAATAGTAAAACAATTTCAAAAAATCATTGGCAGGAAAAGTTTTATGTAAATATCAGACAAAGGAAAGATGTTGTTGCCTTAATGTGTTTACTCTAACTTGATGATGATGATGATGTGCCGCTTTTATATCATTAGACTGTAAAGTTTTGCCAAAACTATACGTGCCCAGCTGCTACAAGTAATAACATTCATGGACCTGTATTTTTATCACGCTTTTTTCTACCTTAATGGCACCCAAAGTGCCTTCCTTACAGTGTTGCTTTATTTACCGACTGACACTCACAATCACCTGCTGGCAGGAGCTGCTGTAAGTGCCCCACCTGCTAACACACATTCACACGTAAAGTCACACACTGATGACGCAATCAGAAGCAACGTGGGCTTCAGTGTCTAGCTTCCAGACATGGATGGTAGAAGGTATGCATTTGTGTTTCAAACATGGAACACACACTCATCCAACAGCTTATTATGGTGACTCAGGAGTGTTCGTTTGAGGAACAGTTTCTTCCCATTTCTCTCCTACTCTACTACCTGTAATAGTGTTGTCAGCATTATGAAAAGAGCATTTCCTTATGAAGAAATGCTTGATGGGCCTGAAGGAGGCTGGTTGTTTCCTCTTAATGACGACAACACTATAATAATGCATCTGAATATTATAATTCAATTATTTTTTTAACTCCCATATCAAATATTAGCATCCACACTTCCACCTCTTGACTGCATTACTCCGTTTGCTATCCTGGGAAACGTTAAATCTTCCAGGGGATGGTACTAAACTTAGCTGCGCGGATCTGTGTGATGAGAAGCGATTGCATGGGGAACAAAAATCACTTATCCTGTATGTCCTGGGAGGTTTCTGTGTTATTTCTGTAAGAGGAAATCAGAGCTGCAGAATTGGGGTTAACATGAGAGAGTGCAGCCTGTGGAACATGCAACACCTCCTCTGCGTCCTGAATGACAGTGCCAGGATGTGACTCCTCGATGCAGCAGGGGACTTTTAGATATATGTGGGGTGACGCTGTCAAGGAAATCGGTTGTCAGGGTGGAGTCAAGGCCGGCACAACAGCCCAGTAATGAGCGCAAAGGGGGATGGAAAATAGGGCTCTTTATCTCCCCAGTGCTGAAACTGTCAGTCATGTTTTCAGACAAACACCACTTCACCTACAGATTAGTGTGATCATACATCTTGTTAAACGCACTGAGACTCAAACATCAGTGATCAACAGCTCTTTTAGAGCGACACCCCTGCAAGAGGTACGTCTGTTTCTCCTCACTATGAAAAAGAGATTTACCCACATAACACATGTGGCTCTCATCACGTCATTATAATAAGAAAGGTAAGTTCATAAATGAAATTATGAATCACATTGTGATGTATGTGTGTGAATGTGCAAAGCTTTTAGAACTTTGTGTGTACATTGAAAGCAGTGTTGGTACAGGGGGCCAAAGTCGAGGTTTGAAGAAATATAGAGGGAAATGAAAAAACTAGGTACTTAGACTTTAGTCACCAGGGAGTTGGTAGCTGGTGATTTAAAGAGTGTATGCTCAGTAATTCCAGCAGACACAACAGATCAAGTCAGCAACGCTGGAAAACTGGCTTACATTACGTTTCAGTCATTAAAACATACAGTTGTATGGTTGAGATAAAAAAGAGGGCTGACTTCATGGGTCATTGGACTTGCGAGTACTACACTGTAGTAAGGGACGACCGAGCACTTGTGGGTCGACATGTTTAGTGGCACCAAAGCTACGTCCATCAAACACAAAATGGTCCTTTAGTTCATCCTCCTCGAAATTATCATGTTTTTTTTTTCTTTGACGAAGAGGAAATATCAGATTTAAGGAAGAAGATGGATGTTGAAGGATGGTGAACACACAGCACCTTTTCCTACTCGGTGTGATGATTGTTTCAGGTACCTCCCTGGAACAAGTACTCGAACAATCAAGTTATATGATTAAAAGTGAACTTCAAAATCTGTCATGGTTGTCACATCATCATCATCATCAAGCAACTCTGAAATATACTGACTCTTTGAACTAACATGACAAGTACCTCCCTTTTGTTGAAGTACACTTAAGCACTGGCTGTGAATATCTTTCAGATTTTCACCACAGAACCAGAACACCTTGCAGAGACTGTGTGTACACAGATACTTTCAGCAGCATTTCTGTGATGGTTCAGCCGTATTAAGACCCCTGATTTGTAAGCTTAGATTTTTTGAAGCTTTGACAGGTGAGGTGAGACCCATCAGTACTGTGATAGTGGAGACATTCAGCAGTTGCTTTGCAAGTGGATAAAACATATAGTACTGCAGATGTCTCAATCCTTTATTCTGTAGCCAATCAGTAATGACAGCGTGGCATCTTTCGATCCCCTCCCTTTCTTCCTTTCTTCATTTCCATAACCTGGACAAATAGAGCAGCCCTCTGAAGTGGCTGCCTTTTGTGGTGTGAGGACAAACGCAATGGTAGCTGTCAGAGGAGAGGGAGGGCACGAGTGCTGATGTGCTCTCTGAAGTCACGCTCAGCCTTTCATGTCGAGGCAGACGAACCGAGGACCTGTCTCCTTTGTGTGTGTCTGCCTGCCAAGCAGCGGCTGGCAAACAGTAAGTGCAAAGGTTTGGGCATAACTCTTTAATCTGCTGCCTTCACACAGGTCAGCCTCATTTATTATGAATGTGAAACTCTGTGCAAAGCTTTTTCATATCAGGAAACGATTTAGAGCAGGCTGAGATCCGCTCTGCCTTGGGGGACCAATAACAAAAACATTTTTTTTGCTACTTCTGGTCAGCATGTGGTTTCTTATATATATGCACATTCACATACAGGGACTGTATTAGTCCCCAGGTGACTGTCATACAAGATATTAGTATGTCATTGCCTCATACTGTGTCAGCTGTTTTTAGTTGAGCAGAGAAGGTAATGTTACATGGCTGCCGCATGATAGGTCCCCCATCCTAATGTTTTCTTCAAATAAGAGTCAAATAAATGCTACAATAGGAGGAAAGGATAACAAAGACATTGTCTCACAGCGTGTCCAATGCAATGAGACTGCACATTGCAGGTCGTAATGGAAACCAACGGAAACCGTAGTCACATAAGTACAAGTCAAGCACCAAAAGAAACTCTCCATTTTCACATGAATTCAAACTGGCAGCTGTCAAGATCATCCTCACGTTCCATCCAGCGAGTAAAAACAAAGTGGTGGCAGCCGCCCACGTTTGCTCTATCAGTGGCAGCCTGAGAGATTAGGGAACATTATTCTCATTTCTAATTCACTGACCAGGCCCAGATCGATTTCCTTCATTTTTCATGCACAGATGGGATTAAATGGCCATATTGCAAATGAACTCCTGGCATTGTCCACTGGACAGATTTATCATTATGTGTGACCAAATCAACTCAAAATAATGAGGCATGATCTCTGAAAGTGTTGTTTTTTTTTTACCCCAAAATGTATCTTTTGGTATATCTGCAGAAAGATGGGTGGTAGTGATGATAAGTGTGTGACATTATCTGGATTTTTGCTGAATATAATGTAGTGCATACATTTTGACCTCATTTCAAGGCTGTGTGGGTTCCAGTCCGTCCACCTGGGGAGGTACAGCTCCTTTCAGGACAAGAGAACTGAAAACCTTTCTTGGGGAAAGTGTCCAAAAAAAAAAAAAAGAGAAAGCTGATGTAATTTTCTCCAGACTAGATTCCATTGTGAGGTCCTGAGTGGGTAGGGGTCAGTCAGTCAGGTGAAAACACCATTTCTGACTCATATTTCCCTACAGACTTCTTTGGTCTGGGGAGACACTCAGTGCATCAACCGATGCATTCAGAGTTGTTGTGTGTCTTACTTTGACACAACCACCCTGTGTCAGCCGTCATGACAACAGGACCCCATGTGAATCTGTACAATGAACACATGTGGAAAGTGGATTACCAATGTTCACTGATAATTGTTGGAGTCTCAAATCGCATACTTCTTTTAGTACACTTCTTTGTAGTACACTACGCACACTATGTATTTACTTGCGAAGTGCACAAAGCGTAGACAGGGTAATACTGTCTTCAAGTCAACGAGACTGACTTGAAAATTTTGACATTCTTTTTCTATGACTGTTTAGAAGCAAACTGCTGTCACATTTTGAGAATATTGACAACACATCAAGCCTCAGACCTCACATTTTAAACCACAGTCTTGTACAGTGAAGACACAAACGTAAGCTACAACGTCAATGCCTGAAAATGTGCTGCGGTTTACTAGCTAGCAAGCTAACGTTAGCATATTCCCCCGGGGTGCCGCTGGTGTCGCTGTTGTCCACCGCCTTCTCAAAAAGTGAATGTACGTCATTTCCAGCTATGTCACTAAGATGGCAGCCATTGAGGGTTGAAAGAATCCATCGATCCACACTTACTTTTTGGCCGTTTGAGTGCGCCAGTTGAGTGGGTGTAGTACACTACATTTTCACATACTCATTCAGTGTGAACACATTTATGTACTCAAAATACTATGTTTAAGTATAGAAGGACGCGATCTGAGACACAGCAAATGTCTGCAAATGGCAAACTAAGTGTCATAGGAAAACAGCAGCGGTACCTGTGTAGCCCAAAGAGTTGTCATCCTCATGTTCAGTGGTGAGAGCTGGTGTCGGCCCTTCACTGGCCCCGTCCCGAGCGACTTCCATCTCTGTCAACAATAACACCACAGGGACTGAGAACCCAGACACATTCTGCCCACCTTTCCCTCCACAGTCCAAACTTCCATCCCTCTGCATCCCTGATACAGGCAGACAGAAAATACACAAATGAGTGTTGGGCCCCATCTTTTGTGAAGTCTGTCTTTGGCTGCAGAACCAAGCACCAACATTGTTTTAAAAAAAAAACAAAAACAGAACATCCACAGTCCCAATAGGTGAGTGTAATCCAATCTATGTCTGGGAGGGGGGGGGGGGTCAGACACTTGTCAGTCAGTTTTTAGGTATTGATCCAGCAGTGGGAGGTTGTCCTGTTGTCCTGTGCTGAGCTTGAGTGAAAGTGGTGCGAGTTCAAACGGATCCATCTATACCATATCAATAGTCATAAGTGGGGGCACCCTGATGGGAGCACAGGGGGCAGGACAGACGAGGGGGGGGGCCAGGGCACACGCAACATGATTGACACCCCCACAAATGCACAGCCCTGATACAAATACAATGATGCTCCATTAATCGCTAATCAGCTCCTTTTGACTCGGAGTCGTCTTTGTGCCCGTGTCTCTGAGTGTGTGTTGTGACAGGCGGTGTGAGGGCGGGACAGTTGGGGGGAAGGCGTGAAAAAGAGAGGCCAAGGGTGTAGGTGGAGGAGGAGGGGGTGGGTGGGCCAACTGTGCCCTTATGGTGGCTCTGTGTGAAATAAATCAGACTCAGCCATGCCCATTCTCTGCGTGGGCCAATGACAGGGGTTAATTCGGGCTGAATGGACGGGGTGGGGAGGAAAGAGAATCTTAATCAAAGACCATCCAACCCCTCAGCTGACTGAGTGTCAGTCTGTCGGAAGCACTTGTTTCCTCAATGCAATCTGGCAACACTTGTGATACCTAGCAGATGGGCAGACTGAATCCTCCACCGGAGAGTACTTTTGAGCACTGAAGTGTGGAAAAAAAAAAAGACCCTTCGTTTCCCTTGCCCCTCCCACCATTAGGGAACTGACAGTAAATATCACGATAGGCTTTTTAAAGACAGCAATGGCCTTATGTGTGACACTTTAATAACAGTTAACACATATTTAAAATGTGGTGATCAATTGTGTTGAATGTGACAGCTAAACGGATTCATGCAGCGCCAGACATCTCTCTGTTCATCCAAACAGCGTCGTCTGGCTAACAGGGGACAAGACAGACAAGACGGGGGAACTGAGTCACACAAAAATAACTCGGTAGGTCACTCAGACTCATGCACATGAAGGAGGTGTGATGATGCACGTTACACATGAGAGGACAACAGGCTTGACATTGGGAAGCAGACATCAGACAGCCTCATGCCCCGTCTGACATTTACAGCATGGCAGCGGAAGGATTTGTTTCCTCGTGGTCCAAAATAGATCAATTACCATTTAAAGTACCACAACAATCTAGAACATGTATTCCACACAAAAGTACAAATAGTACAAAGTAAGTACAAATCAAGACTGGGTTTTTAAATGTAAAATACAAACATCTATGTACTGTCATTGTTGTGTGCAGTTAACTATAGTAACATGGTAAATTATAGTACAGCAATACTATGATAAGCTATTCAAATAAAATTATTTTTCCGACATAATCAACCAAAAACATCATTCTGCAGCTTTCAGTGTGTCTTTGAAAGAGATGTCCATTGTGGTTCATAATCAGTAATAAATTCATTATGTAAAAAATAGAATTTAATTTATTTCGATATATAAAGTAATAGATGTAACTTAAATGTGTCTGTAATTTCCTGTATGAATTTATTTGGTCTTCATGTCCACAGGTATAACTTTACAGGTGTTACCATATAATGCAGGGGCGCTGCCAGGGATTTTGGGCCCCATGAAGAAATACCATATTGGGCCCCATCGCCAAAGGCAACACAACTTGTATAAAGTGTATTCATTAGAATTATTATTTATTATTATTATCATTTTTAGCTCTCACACTGATTGTGCGACGGCCCATGATTCAGTTCGCATCAAAACACCTGATTTTAAAGGTATTATTTAAAAAAATCTCTTTGACATTAAACAGACTAAATCAATCAACGCTTCAACCTGCTTAACATCCAAAACAGACTGTCGGCTGTTTTTGATTCATATCAGAATGTGGAAAAACAGTGTGTATAACAGAAAAATCTTCTTTTGTAATAGTACAGAGAGAGAGAGAGAAGAGATTCCCACAGACCTCCGTCAGTAATGCTAACTGATATTCCATGTTGCTCACCTTCTTGTGGTTCAGTGGGTGGGGGTGGGGGACGGGGGGGGTGTTGCTGGGTTGTTCTGAGACAGTACCGACAGGTCGAAATAGCAGCTGCTGAGTCTGGTTGGGAGGGCGGGACACTGAGCTAAAATGTAGTTCATCTCATTGTGCCCATCAAGCTAGCTAACAGGTTGATGTCAACCACTCACAGACCATAACCCAGCTTTCCTGGATAAAAACCGGGGTGACATATTTTCTCCCTTTCCTCTCTTTTTTTTCCTCTCTCTCCTCTTTTGGGACCCAGACTTCGTCCTTCTTAACATCGCAGCAGTCTCTGATTCACTGTGTGTTCTACCCCAGTCTGTCTGCTGTACACATTGGCGGGGCTGACAAAGGCATCGTTCGTTTTATTACTTTAGTTTGAATAAAATATTAATTATGACTAAAATATAAAAAAATATAAAAATATATAAAATAAAATGTAACAATTTTATAAAAATTGGATACAAATCGTATAAAAACACTGTAAGTACAAGTTGCAAGAAGAGCGACACAATAAATAATGAAAAGCCAGCACCTGACAGTAGCTTCAGTACTTTTAAGTAATTACTGTATAATACACACACTCTGCAACAGTCATTTGTTTCAATTTTTTCTTACACTCATTACAAGGTGCCATTGTTTTTCATTTTAATGTTGCCTAAAATGTGTGCTGTGATATAAAATGTATGTTTTCCCAGTCGTTTGTCTGATTCCCTGTGGACCACGGTCTGAGCACCAATTAGAGACGGGTCCAGAAAGCATTCACTGGGGCTGAAACGCAGCTGAAAGTCAAGACCTCACTGTCGCCTTGTTACCCCTCACTACGCCTGGCTAATTAATGGGGCCACATGTGCAGATCACTGACTGTCAACCAAAAGAGACAAAGGCCGAGCCGGGCCCCTCTCCACACTCTCCTCCTGGGCCCCAGACCGAGAGCTGTGGCCCTTGAGTCCTCCTCCTACAGGCGAGGATGCCCTGTTTTCTGGGTCAAATGCCTTTTTTCAAGGATCCAACCATGCAGGCTTTTGTCTCTGTTTACAGTCTGTTGTCATAAATCATCTTCTCTAACTCGATGTGACTTGAGTTGTTGACACAATCAGCACTCGGGTCACGTACAAACTGACATGACAATAATACTGATATTTGACTTACTGCCCATGAAGTCAAGGCTGTTTCATTTGACACACTGGGAGCGCTTAATAAATATGACTGAAGATGCTTGCATGAAAAAAAAAAAAAAATCTTCTTGTTGTCTCATTGTCACCTCGTCATGTATTGGCAGAGGTGCTCCAGCCCTGGCAGCCTGTGCACGTGATGGATGGGCTTAAAAAGACGGGAGCGGAAGAGTCACACTCTGGGGCTTGTTAGCAGGTCTGAGTGATTTGCTGCAAGACAAGTTCATCTGCGATATTTCTCCTGAATATTTCTGTAACATGACCTCAAGCAATTACAATGATTACTTTGTTTTCTTGGCAAGTGTTCGCCTCCTAACATCTGTTTACTTTTTTGTCTGGTGGCAGAGTGAGAGAAACGTCGATGGCAAACAAGAACGCTATTTTTTGAGAAAAGCCAGTGACATTTTATCATTATTATGCATGTGTGAAAATAAAACTGCATTTCCCGTCCTGTTTAGCCTGTTCTACACAGCTACCAGCACAGAAGACTCCTTTTCATTTTGATTACATATTCTTTGTTTTCGCTGCAGGACAGATGGAGTTCCAACAGTTAGATAAAGAAACAGCCACATTTGTTTATCTGAAATTAGATAAGATACTGTAATGTGACTAAGTGTTGTGGTCATGGTATGTCTGCAGCTGAAAGAAAAGTCCTGAAAGAAGAGTTGGAGAACACTGGACTCAGTAGGCACAAAACATGTTCTAAAAGTTGCATTTGTTGTGAGAAAGAGGAGCAACAGACGTCGCTTCATCTTTGCGCTGAGATAGGCTCTTAAATTCCAGCAAAATAAATGCAAATTAATAAAACATGAATGACATAATTCACTTTGCATCAGGCAGCAAATGTAATATTTAGTGTGCCAACATAAATCATGCTGTGAGAATATTTAATGAAGAATAATATGTATAAATGTGTTATATATGCCTGTAACATCAGTAGTATAGTTTGATAATAGTCAGTTAACTAAATCAAATTCACTATTTATGGGTAGAAGTAGTGAATGTTTCTTAGGCAGAGAATGTGAGTGTGTGTTTGTATGCATGAATGAATGAGAAAAAAAATATGTGTGAGGGATAAGTCAGGAAAAGAGATCTGATGAAGTCCCAGCTGCATTTCCACGTGTTATTACTTAATGTGCTCATCTCACATCTTTTACAGACCAACAACACAACCCACATTGTTTCCTTTGTCTAAAAATATTTCACTTTGTCATACTTCATAACGACAGGGGAAAGTTTGCGTCTGTGCACACCACTGACACGGCAGATGGATGACACCCTGAAGGGCTTTACGTTGTTAACAGACAGCCTGCTACGAGTCATGCTGACACAAAACGGTGTCTATATCAGACATCGGGGACAAAGCACCAATACAGACGATCTCCACACCCACACTAGCAGACTGAAAAACACTTTCTTCCCCTGTATATGTAAGAGAGAGAGAGAGAGACAGAGAAATTGTTGCACTTTTCTGAAAATACTTCATGTTTAGACTTTTAGGAGGATTTCACTGTTGACAGCGGCACTGCGCCTATTTTGTTTATTGTACATCTTACCCAAACAGTTTTACTGGTCACAAAACCTAAAGTCAATAAGTGAGCGACAGTCAAGTCCAAATGGGACTCATCTGTGAACCTTTGCACTGAAACAAAATCCCAAATGTCAAGAAAGAAATACTTGGCAATTCTCTCACTGATATTTGCTCACTGGGTGCTAAATACTGCATGGTCATTGGACTGAGCTGTGCAATCACCCAGTAGGGCGCGTTAGCAGCTCATGCTGTGACTGACACGCCGGCTGTCAGGGTTTATCCCCAGCGTTCATGCCACTTTGACGGACGAAAACTCATGAAACCTTTCCATGGATATCTCGTTCCCGCAGCCATATACATTAATACACATGATAATGCCCAAATGAAACGTGTCGCGACTGTCAGTTCAAAGCCTGACTTTGACATCCTAGTTGAGCTGAGGCAGCCATCCTCTAAGCTGCCGGAGGCCCAGATGTCCATCACTATTACACTTAAGTATTGCCCGGAAACAAAGTTTGAATCCAGTGTAATGTGGGGAACTTCTCTTCTTTGAGGGAAAACTAGATTCTGTCTGACGTAAACAGCCTCTGAATGCTTCTTCTCCTCAGTCTGTTCTGGCATCTGGAGCTCATGGCCATGATTCAGTAGCAGTGAACTTCCGTCTCCTCACTTTCCACTATCCTCCACTGGTAACCCATGAGATCTCACGACATGAAAGAGTGATTGTGAGGGGCGGCACATTAAAAAAAAAAAAAATGGACTCAGCTCTCATGCAGTGAGAAGAACTTTGGAATGAACTTTGTGTCACAGCTGTTCAGACTTGATAGTTGTTTATCATGTTTTTTTTAAATATCTGGTCCCTCAAAGCTGACAGAGACATTAGTTTAAGGGGAGGGGAATTTTCCCTTTATGTTAATTACAGTTGTAGAAGGTGGCAGAGATCCAACAAGTCTTTTATGTGATGTCTCCTGTTTTTCAGTTTTACACAAAGCAAATCTTTTAATCTCTCTCTTCTCATGAACTATGTTATGGTGAAAACAAGCAGAGTCTCACTATGGTTTGGCATTGATTGCTCGTTCTATGGACATGCAATTATTGCATCAATCTGACTTTGACTTTTTACCCACCTTTAACCAAAACAAACCTTTCTCCCAGAAAAGTTCCTTTAAAAAGTACTTGTACATGTGTCGGTGTTTTATTACAAGTATAAAGAGCCCTTAATATATACTGTATGTAATGGTAAATCCTACCATTGCATATCACGTACAGTATGTGAGTACTGTCTGCTGTCATCACGGGAATCTTGGATTCCTTTCTCTCCCATCCCTCCTCCCTTCTGATCATGTTACCTTCTTACATCTGTGATCAAGGTCGCAAATCAAGCCTGTTTCCCTAAATCCTTTTTGTTAGTGCGTTAGAGCACATTGATAACATACACGAGAAGTTGCAACAACAGAAAGGTCTCTACCCATCTCCCCTCACACTCTGCAGTCTGCCTGTCTGTGTGACCTGTCTGACCTCTTTGCAAAGATAATCAGCTCTATCAGCGTCGGCGTAGGAGACACCTTTTATAGAACGGCTGCCGGGGGACAGTCGGTGACACACACGCAAAGTGTAGAGACAAGGACATGGACTATGCATATTTAGTGTAGATGCCATTTGAGGGGTTAATGAACATGATTACCATGTTTAGCTCATGATGACACTACGGCTGGGGTGTCAAACATCGAGCCCGTGGGCCGAAAGAGGCTCACCAGATGAATTTTTATTATAAATATTATAAATTAACACCGTCTGAATCACCACACAGATGTGGAAATGTACGGAAATAGAACATCATTTCATGACAAGTTGTTTTAATCATAAAGTGAAATACTATAAAAATGGTTTATATCATTGCATATCCACTGTAGGTTGTACTGGACATGTGCAAATGATAGACTGGGGAATAATATTGATCGTATTTTAACAATTTAATGTACTTATTCACACTAAAACAAAGGGGAAATTTACAGTGATCATTAATAGGTTATCCTGCTGTTAATTTACACGTCTGACCCATTTGAGAGCTTATTGAGCAGAATGTGGCCTGTGAACTAAAATGAGATGAAAACACCAAATGATGTCGTGGTATTTTAAAGGCACTATGAGATGGCTCTTCTCTGGTTGGTGCTTAGAAACATGTAATTAACATGTAATGATTCAGGGGGTTTTATTTTTTTTTATTTTTTAGCCTTCTCTGTAATTGCACGCCCCACTTTTGAGTCACCATCTGATCAGTCAGGCAACAAAGACCAAGCACTATCTTCTTCTCCCAGCTTCTCGCACTCTTTCCTCCTTCACAGACTGGTGCTTGTCAGGGAGGAACATGTGTACGCTGAATTACTGGAAAAAATATTCACAGTCTAATGAGTGCACGATAAACCAGCTCTCAGTACCTCTTGTTCTGATTAGATTCGGTGCGTGGCGACAATGACACGGGCAGTCGGCCAGTTTTTCAGCACCCGAGAAGAGAAAATTAACAATCCTGGTACCAGAGACAGAATACTAGTGACAGCTTCGTCAGCAGACGCTGAACTATAAGATCAATTCACAGCACGTTCACACATGTAGAACTGAGAAATAGAACACAACCATAAAGGGGAAACTAGGGTGAAATATAAGCAACCTTGTGGTGTGGATTCTGGTTAAAAGCATCTGTGAAGTAGTAATTAGTAAAGAAACAACTCACTGACTGAGAAGGAACTGCAGCAACATTGTTGGTGATTCAGCTGGGAAAAGATGAATTCTCTGAACAGTTTGTTTTTACACAAATTCCTCTGGGCTTTGTGAGAATGATGCCAAACAAAAGACAACTGTTAGGTTGGTAGGAAGGCACAGAGAAGAGATTCATGAGGCTGTTGAGGGAAACATTCTTAGGGTGAAGATGTATGACGTCCATCACCTGAAGCAAGTTGTAAGTCTAATGAAGGCTGGGCAAAGATTTACAATGTGAGAACTCACCATCTGCTTCCGCTGACATGTTAAGTCGCACTTTTTCTGACAAGAGGCAAAGACACAACAAATTCTTCAACAGGGAATTTGTCAAGAAGGAATCCAACCAGCCTTCACAGGTTAATAAATGCTTTGAGCTGCAGTGAACGACATCGAGCTTTATCCTCATTAAATCAAAATGTGTTTTGTTAAGTCTGAAAGATATATTTCAGTCAACTTATTTCCTGCTTTGTTCGAGTTGACTATCACTTCAAACTGCGTGTATGCAGGAGAACAACCCAGAAGGCGGATATATTAATTAATACTAGCTATGATAGTGGAGCTACACAGTTCATTTGGAAATTCAATTAAGAGTACATGTTTTTCTGAAGAGCAAATGTTGCATCTTACTCTGACACAAATTTGTCCTACCTGTTTTATTTCCTTTTTGTTCCTTTTTATTTATTTTACTTTTATTTTATTTTATTTTATTTTTTGTTAATATACTGTTACGTGGGAATTAAATATAATAACTGTAAAATAATTTAAACAACGTGTTTTGTTTTTTTTTTCCTTTGTGCTTTATTTAAATCCGTCTTGAACTCTCTGAAAACAGATAACTGCTATCAGATTTTTCAGCAACTTTGAGTGTCAAATACACCCTTGTAACGACCTTCTCAGTCAAGATTGTTTTAGCTCTGGCTAAAACCCTGGTGTCACTTGACACTGAGGTGCCCCGGCACTCGAGGGCCAGAGGCTATGAGAAGCAGATCGTAAATCCAGAAAAGGCAAGAAATGCAACAAATGACAAAGCGCACACCTCCTGTCACGGCCTCATACTGCCCTTCACTCACCCCTTCACCGCACGAAATCAGCCATATTTATTGGCGGCAGGTGATTTGTCTGTGAGTGCAGCTTGAATATGGGTTAATGTGCTACAGCGCTGGGGATTGCATTAACATCTGTTGGTCTTAGTGAGCTTCAACACATGAAAAAAGAAAAAAAAAATCTCCAAAGGAATTAGTCATCGTCCTTGAAAGATGAGAATGTAAAAAGCAGTTGCACACTGGTTAATGCAGTAGTTAAGTCTTTATTGCAGTAAATCCGCAGCATTCCAAATCATATAAGGCACCAGCATTCCTGGTCCAATCTGGGTGTTGACGAGGCCATCAGACAGGGGGAATGAACGCCACGGTGTCAGACATCTGGTGTTAATCTGTCCAACACTGCCTTCATGTGGTGTGTGATCGTTGCTGTGCGGTTTCACTTTTATCCGGCGAGGGTGCAGTTTTGTCTAAGAACTGTCGGCCTGTTTCCACCGCTACAGAGGAAAGTGTACAATTACATGTAGGACACGCAGTAAAATAATAAAGTCAAAATTCCAAGACGTGTGTTCGACGAGAATCAGAAGACACGACAAGAAGACAAGATTAATCCCCCTCCTGATTTACAATGAACACATTAGTTGGAGGGTTTAATCTGAGGTTTTACTGCAGGACGCTTCATTGGCAAACGTAATTAGAGATGATTAGTGAAACCCATGACTGCGTCCCCACATAGGCAATCTTTGTTTGTGTGTGTGTGGGGGGGGGGGTTAGCTATGCTACATGTTGGATTATGCGTCCCCTCAGTGACGAAAATGTTTGCTGTCTTTAGAGTCTATCTCCGGTCTGTCTCTGTTGAGGAAGCAGAGGCATAGCAGAACCTCAGAACGGTTTGTGGGGAACGTATTCCTGTAATGAATGCGCTGATGCTGGCAGATAGAGAGAGAGAGAGAGAGAGAATTTGGGGTGTGTGTGTGTGGGGGGGGGGGGTGCTGCTGTGAGGAAATGATGTGTGCAACTGCTGTGTCAGCGACAGAAGAATGCTGATGCAAGGAGCATCTTGGTTCCCACCGTGGACAACCAGACCACTACACAGCTGGAGTGTGTGCTTACGCTGATGTGGATCTGCCGCTGCGTCGGCCATGCAGAACTGAGACAGTACGAGGCAGATTTTCAGTTCTTTGAGAGTAAAAAACGATTGAATGATGTTTCAGGCAAAAACATCAGACGAATAGTAGAAAAAAAGAAACCACAAAATCCTGCAAATCCTTTACAGGCTTGTCAGAGGTTGTCATCAAATAAAAGCACAAATTGTTTTAAGGCCAAAAGTCCCAAAGCGGAAACGTCTCTGCTGCTATTTACCAGAGCTTTGTCTACTTCTTCAACTCATCGTCTGCTTGCACAACACCCAGCCGTGATGCTTTGGGTCAATAAAATGACCAGAAAGTGTGTGGCAGGCATAATAGGAAAGCGCCTGAAGCGGAGGGATGTTCTGCTCGCTGGAGGTGTGAGGCCGCTCCTATAATTATCACTTCATCACTGAAGCAGAGGAAAAACTGGCCCCAGCAGGTTTTGGTCTGGGGTGGTGAGCAGCTTGTCTGAGCGTGGCTGTAGCTGGGTGGTAGGGTTGGCTGCTGTCAGCCAGATAAATTGCCCGTCCTATTTGCGTTCAGAGCAATTTCAAAATTGGAATCAGACTTCACATCACTTGCCAGTAAGAACTTTCACACAACGTGGCTCACGGCATTGTGCCCAAGATGCGCCTGCGAAGCAGCCGGCAGGAAAAAGAATGAATGAAGCCAACGTCAACTCGAAACCGGTCCTGAGAGTTCAGAGCAGCTTTTTCCTCACGATGTTTTCTTGAACATCCATTCTCATCATTTAGAACTTGGCCGTGTGGTACATTGTGAGTCAGGAAATAAAATACACACTGTGTACATAGTCTATTATAGGAACTCTTTGCAATGCCACTGAAGACATACAATACATAATCAAACTACTCATAATGTATAAACAGACCAATACAGCCCATATGTTAGGACTTTTTTTTTTTTATACACAAAACAATCCAAAGTGCTCAGAGAGCGCCGACCTCTGCCAAGCAGCTCAGTTCCACCGCCAAATATTAATATACCGACCTTATTATATCCACATGAACTACACTACACTTTGGAAATACAGTGATATCATTTTTAGTTCAATAGTTATTTACATAATTCACCACTTTGCTAATGGCGTTTTTCTTCTGGATATAGCTCCATGATAATATAATATATAGAATAAGAAATGTCATATACTGTATATAATACAGTCCTCTGTGATTCTGCACATGCACAGTCCCATCTTGCTGAGCAAAAACAAATCTCCATCCCTGGGTGGGCTCAAACCCGCGACCTTTAGGTTAACCACCAAACACACTAACCACTGCCCCACAGAGACAGTCCACTGCTAATCCTGTAGAGTTAAATACACATATGCTGAAAATGGCCTGATCTCGCCAAATATTCCTGGATCCAAATGGGTCCAGAAGACTAACAAAGTGGAATCATCCATTCCTTGTCCTGAAAATGTAATTAAAATCCGTTCATAGAACAAGTCAGTTTTCAAGTCATTTTGCTGACTGACAGACAGACATCAAAACATTCAGCTTCACCAACCTACAAATTTTATTTTAGACTAAGCAAACAAACCTTCTCCCTCACACCCAACTCAGAAACAATTTAAAATATATATATATATATGTGTTCATTGTAACAAACACAAACAAGCGTCAACTAAATGAATGTTTATAAGATGATATGTCACAATTTTGTTAAACTAAATGCTGTAAGAAAAACAAAATTGGCATGAAAACTGAGGAAGAAAAACATAAAAAAGGTTGTGTCATTGGATTTTTGATTCCATTGAGCTGACTCGGCATTGAATGACCCTTGACCCTCCGTAGTCTCATCGTCCCATTTTCATTCAGTTCCGTT
>NW_027614578.1:0-24853 GCF_965212315.1 Lampetra planeri | reverse complement strand
ACGGGATCAATAAAGTACTTCTCTTGTATTCCAGCCTTAATGGTGTCAGACCCCACTCTTCTTCTCTGCACCCCACACGTCTGCACACCTGCACAGGAGTCTTTTTTGTCACAGTGTTTATGCCCAAGACATGAGCAAGCTGCATTCTTCAGATAGAGAATGCTCCGGGGTAGGACGGCCAGCCTCAAAGACCCCGTGGCATTCAGAGCAGCAACATGTGCTGTGCCTCCACTCGACCATAAATCTTTTTAAAGCCACAGCACCGATGCAGTAAGAGTGAATGAATGAATGTGGGTGACGGGTGACGGCACAGTACCGTAATCATGTGCCACTCGGTTCCCCTACCTGGTGTGAAGAAGGAGTTCACGGTCGACGACATGAAGAAGGAGGAAACGTCAAACGGTTCCTGAAAGCCGAGAAGTCGCACTTCACCCCCATGTTGCTGTCATTATGGTGATTCCGGCCACGGAGCGAATGGGATTACTGAAATGACAGCGACATGTCTGCTCTCAGCTTTCAGGAACGCGACAACGTTTTCTCCTTCTCCTAGTTGGACCTTTTCTCCTTCTGGCTCTTTCTTCACACCAGGCAGAGGAACCGAGTGCCACTTCTTAGCTTTGAGTGTCGGATGTTTTCTGATAAATAGTCATGTGATTATGGTACTCCAAAGTATGCTAGCACAAATGTAGCTCCAGGGATACTGTCGTTGGTGAAGGGTTCAACAAGCTGGGTTTTTTTTCTTGCAGTCTGTTGCAGAGAACCAACAACCGTGAAATAAGGAACATGTTTTTAGGAGTGAAAGTCGTCATTAAACCAACAGTCCTCAGAGATTTAGCCAATTCATGTGGTCACAATACAAAATACTATTTCAAGGACCAGCCCTACTTATGTTCATCAGTTGCAGATATTTGCATCATTGTTTGTTTTTCCACCTCTTCACCGAACCTGGTGTCAGCGCAGGATTCTAAACCGGTGCCCACCCACGGGCAAACATCGCCTTCCATGCTATAAAAACGGACGGCTGCACCGAGAAATTCAATCAGAGACGAGCAGAGCGCGCCAGCACGCCGTGTTACTTCCTGTCCAGAGCAGCACTAACCTGATGACACAGTAACAACAAGCACCAGCTCACGTTCCCATCCAGTAATCTGTCGGGGACTTTTGACGTCCCACTCTCTCCTGCTGCTCTAATAACGCTACAGTCTTGGATTGTTGCAAACTTTATCTACAACAGAGTGTCTGTGGCTCACGGAGGGTGATGTTCATCGGTCACTCTTCATCTTCCGTAGATGTGAAGTGAGTGTGACTGGTTGTTCAATACTTCAATAGTCTTCAATAGTTTTGGAGTTGCATCCAGAACAAAAGCAAAACAGTGAATTTTGAAAATAACGATTGAACTAAAAATGGCATCATTGCATTTCCAAATGGTCAGGGGATGTTTTCTTGGTCAAGGGATCTATTGAAGTAGATTGATTAAGGTTCTGTACATCGACATTTGGCGTAAATCAAAAGATATTAGCTCTCCAGTTTGTACATGCGACCCAGCACGTTCAGGGTAACGATGGCTGTTTTTGAAGGATTACAGGTTTTCACCTGCTGCCACGGTAAAGACCAAATCTATAAATGTGAAGAACACATCAGCCGGGATGTTCTTGATGGCGATAAGGTCAGAGCTGAAAGACGGGGGGGTTCGTGACGTGACACCGTCCAATTACTGTCTGAAGGGTCTGGTTTCATCTGAAGGTCACACGCAGGAAGAGGCGAAGCAGTTTAAGAAATAATACAAATAATCGGTGACATTTCTGAGCTTGTGCCTCAAAGGACAGTACGGCTAACATTTATTCTCGTGATGCATGATAATGTAATACGGAGAATGAGTCAAATTCTTTTACTCAGAGTGCGTCTCAGTTTTTATCTGAACAACATCTCCGAATGTGGCAACTTGGAACGACATCGCGATTGGAAATCTCCAGAAGGAACCACATTTCATCCCCGTCTGTGAAATGAAGAGGAGTCGTTCATCTGCTTCAGAAAAGTAGAAAAAAAAGGAGGATGAGGGAAATGGGCTGGTAGAGGGGGAAGAAAGCCCCCTCCCCCAAAAGCTCCTCTTTTCTCCGAAAGTTGAGTGGAATGAAATTAGCAAAGCACATGTAACCACACACAGGCTGCAAATCTCTTCATCATTTTGATTAATGACCGGAGCCTCCAAATTTAGGTCTCCCCGTCCCGCCTGAGCCTCGTCCTCCTGACGCTGAGAGCCATTGATCAGCCGCGGTCATTTCTCAAAGGGTGAAACTAGAATAGAACATGTGCCCCGTGACACCATTTCCTCCTAAGTCAGTTAATGATTTAAAACCCATGAATACGATTCACGTTAATAATGAAACAAGACATTGTCAGTGGTGTGAAAAGGCCCCGGGATGTCAGAGTCTTCGATTTACGGCCCCTTAAAATCCAAATAATGTCATCAGTACGACCAAACTCTGTCATTGGGGGCGAACGGAAGTCAGACTCCCTTGGAAAAGTGCAGCTTAAACAAACCCGCTCGGCAAATATGAGCTCAGTTTGTTCCACTGACGCAGCTCAGCTTAGTCGATCAGGGAAATACAGATCCAAAGCTCGACTACTGAATCACATGATGCGACTGATGTGAAAGGGGTTGAACGGGGTTGGAACGAGCCTGGAGACAAAGAGCGAAAAACATGTCACCTGGTTCTTCTGGATTCTTCTTAGTTTTCAGTCAGGGTAGTCAGAAAAACCAACAAAAAAATAGCAAAAAAACGCAAACCAGTTGGAGCCCGTGAACGTGTTGTTCTTATTTCGTATCACGTCAATGAAATGTCCCTGGCGTTTCTTAAAACATTTTGTGACTCTGTCAATGCTGATGTGAAGTCATGAAAAAAACAAAATCTCACGTGTTTTGTGCCGGTCGGTAGATGTAAATATTGGTTCTCATTTCCTGTAACACTGGACCAGGATTTGCCTTCAAACTGCTTGTGTCTGGCAGCATCGTCAAACCAAGCGTTTGTCCTTCTGACTGACAAAGAGCAGCAGCTCTGGCACCGTCCTGGGATGTGTCACATCATAATCTGAGTCCTGTCCGGTCACACACGGCGCGCTGGTGGTCTTATGTAACACCAGGAGCTAATACTTTGTTAACACAGCCGGTTAAAAACATGTTACAATTGACAGATAAATACTACACAGACTGAACCGCTAACGAGACGTCAGGGAGACGAGGGTGGAGATATGTAAACCCCATTTAGACCCAAATCAATGTGTACTTTTGCAATCAGATCTGCCTCTTTTGAGATTCCACAGTAATTCGCCTGAAACTGCATCATCCAAACACCATGAACAATATATTAGTACACTGAAGTAACATATTTGTAAAAATATATCCAATTTGGTTCCAGGTAAGAAGTTCCACATTACCTGATTTGGTATTTGTTGCCTTTGAGCTTGATTCATTTATGGCTAAATGTTTTTTCTGGCAGCTGTATTTGTCAATTATTATGCGTCGACGTTGCTGAACGCTTTTCCACACGAGAAGCAGTAGTTTTTGATGAGGCCGTTGGCGCAATCTTAGCCAATTACATTCCAGTTTAGAATGTGCTAAAAAAAAAAAAATCTGAAAAATGTCCCACAATTAAACACCCTCCTACGAAGAAACTGAGTGTTGAGGGAGCTCAGTGTCCTTTGCAATAAACGGTGTCTTCCTTTCACCCAGACACACGAGGACTGTCGTTCATCGGCGGACATGTTTCATCGATCGGCGGAAGGCCGCACGCCGAATAGGCGGGGGGGGGGGGGGGGGGGGGGGGGGTGGGGGGGGTTGGCGTCTGATTATCGATCCCATCTTTGAACAATGCGCTGAAAGCTCCATGTTTGGGCTGCCAATGACACGCACACACCAGGAGAGGGTGGGAGGTGTTCCTCCAACACAACCTGCCACATATCACAGCCCAGACAACTGCGAAACAGAGAGAGATGTACTCTTATCATGAATCCCTTCACTTTGCTAGTTGCTAAGCAACAGAAGTACTGATTTTTCACTGTATGCACGGGCTGACGCTGCAGTTCTCATTTCCGAGGTAGGTTCTCCAGGGGACAATAAGAAGGTGAGAGGATGACGAGGGTGTAGGAAAGAACGTGAGGAGGGGAAAAGGCAGAGCGGGGAAGAGGGGAAGTGAAAGGACGAGTCCCCCTGAGACGGACGCAACAGGTCGGTGGATCTCAGCAGACGCAGTCAAAACCTGGACAAAAACTGACCAAACCTGTTGACTGTGAAAGGAACAACATCATCTAGTTCTCCTCCATTTTTATCCAAAATGAGTCACCGACAATTTGATTCATCTTCTATTATCTCTTTGGCAGCGTTGGGGTGTTTGTTTTTGGGTTTTTTTTGTACTTAACTTACTCTAATCTGACCCGGCTGTCACCTCTGTGTGGAGTTACGTGACGTTCACCGTGTCGGGCTGCGTTTCTGAAGCAGTTTCCGTTTAAGGAAGTCAACTTTAAGTAAAAAGTCTGAGCGGAGGGTAAGCTCAGCTCCTCGACAAAAACTGAAAAAAAGAAAAGACAAAACAATGGGATGGATGGACGGTCGAGTAAATACAAATAACCCTTGTATCAACTTTATATTACTTAACCCTTGAACGACGACAGTATGGAGCAGCATAAGACAACTTGTCCGAAAATACTTGACAGCGCAAATAGTCCCGTAATTATGGTACTGCAAAGTATGCTAGCACAAATGTAGCACTGTTTATCTGGAAAGTTGTTGTGTTTTAGTGCAGGAATGTTACCTACCACAGCGTTTAAGTTAATCGGCTCAACAAGTTTAACAAACTTCACATCTATAGGATATTAAATGAATTACACAATCAATTCATCGTAACGATTCACGGCAGCAGTCGTCGTTCTAATCAGCTACGGGCGATGAATGATGCTGACGTCTCCCAGTGAAAGGTTGGTTAACACCCTGCAGCCCTGGATGCATGAACAGTTAGTTACAAGAAGTGAACGTCTCTTTGCGTCAAACCTATATTTAAAGACCAACAGGTCGTTTTTCCGGTTCAGAACTTTGGTCGACCTCGGGCTCGATGATGAGATGATGTCATGACAGTTGCGCAGCAGGAAATCTTCAGCCTTAAGTATGACAAAACCTCAGCTGGAGGGATTAGACTGCAGAGTGGGTGTTAACCTCAGATACACACTGCACAGAGGGTCGGTCCACAGCGTCTGGTGGCTATCGAACGTCCCGAGAGGACAAAACTCCAACGGGTCAAACAGAGTTTGGACCGAATATGCGTGAAAAAAAACCTTTAACACTGATGTGTCAAGAAGCACATGCATGACATGAGGCAGCAACAGCTTATTTCATTTATTATTATTTACTTTGTTATTAAAGTAATCATTGTACTGTATTTTGCATGTTTTTAAGTTTATTTTATTCTACTGTTAATCTTAAATTCAGGGTTCTTAAGTTTTTAATCCTGTAAATATCATATTTTATGTTAAATGTAGCACCGTACACCCTGACAAATTCAACCCACCTGGCAATAAAGGCATTTCTGATTTCACCGATTTTAAGTTTCAATCTCCAAAAGATGTTTTATTCACGATTTTTTTTTTTTTTTTTTTTTTTTGTTAGTAAAATGGGGATGGATGGATTATTTTTTTGGTGTTTTCACAACACTGAACTTCACATTCCACAAGTCCAACTATGAACTATTCCCACCGTGTTTCATCAGTACTAAAAATGTCATGTAGAATGTGGTCACAGTGTTTAAATGCTATGTTGCATTTATTGGAAATGTTTCAAAATCTATTTCTTGATTTCTTGATAATAAGTTAGTATCTGTTTACTGACACCAGAGGTCCATCTCCCACAGGTTCGGGCTCAGGGCTGCACAGTTGGAAACTGAAAATATTGTCGCAGCATGGCCGCGTGAACCATCTGATGGATTTGACTTTACTTTTCTGCACGTTTTCACGTGGAAATGAACGATATCAAGGTACAAAGCTCGTAAATACGACAGGACCTCTCTGACAAAGACCCCCTGTGGATATTAAGACGGTGTATTTGATAGTAGGTGAATATTCACGGAGGATATAAATACTTCAAATATTTGCACATACGTATATCACACCTCTTCTAAGAACATGTACTAGCCAGCACACACATACACACTCATACACACACAATGCTAAATTCTGCTTTTCAATTCTCAATCATATATACATATATATATATTTTTCAATATATTTTTAAATCAACTTTTTTTTCTCATCATCTTCTGCTGCCTGCAGGTGGGGTGGGTGTTTTGTGAGGGAGCCCGTCCGGTCCTCTCACCTTCTTCTTGTTGTTGCAGTGGCAGCAGACGGTCCACAGGTATCGGAGTGTTCTCCACAGGAGGATGATGAAGAGCCCCCCGAAGAAAGTGACCATGGAGGAGGCGAGGAAAGCCCACCACATCCGCTGCCCGTTGCTGTCACAGGGCACATCTGGGGAGAACGGGATGATCATGGTCATCTTGGAGATGTGGATGGACGGATCGGGGGGAAATTTCTCCCTGTTTTTCGGCATTCTCTGCTCGGAGCCAACTGCCTCCTCCAACTTAAGTTAAAAAAGCGGGTGGTGGGGTGGGATGGATGGGGGGGGGGGTCTCAGGCAATCTGGGGGGCTCCAACTGTCGCCCCCTGATGCCCCAGCGGCTCAGCCATGTTGAGTCAACCACCGCTGCCTTCTCATCGGCGTCCACGAACACAAAGTTGGCGACGATCGCTCGACAACAAGTTGGATCAGTCGCGCGTCCCCCGGTGCGCGTTCATGACAGGAAGAGGTGCGTCATCCGCTCGATCCGCGCGTAAAATGGCACATTTTACAGAGAAACCGACGTCTGACGCAGGAGCCCGGTTGGTCTCATGATGCCGTCTGCCTCGTCCTCTCACTCCGGCTCGTCTGACAGCGCAGCTCCGCTACTTGAGCCGCTCCGCCGCACCGCTTCACCGCACCGCTCCGCCGCTGACGCGCCAGAAGCGAATTTCTCCTTCGTGTGTATTATAAAAACGTTATTTACGTTAAGTGATCGGCGACTTTACTTGTCATACGAGTCCGCCGGACGTCGGGGTACATCCATTAGTTAGAAGAACGGAGCGCACATTTACAGGTGGTGGTTTTGGGAGGAGGAGGGGGGGTGATGGAGGAGGAGGAGGAGGAGGAGGGGGAGGAGCCACCGGCCGCACCGCCGTCTGATGTCTGCTCATCTATTGTGATCAGTTCCATCAATTTTTCATGGTAGAGTTGCTGCCACGGAGACTTAACGTGATTTAATTTAAATGTAAAAAACGCAAGAACGCGACAGTGGACTTTGGTTTCAGGCCCAAACATAGAAACAGTTTTGTGTTTGGGGATGAACTTGTATTCATTTGTATTGTTTAACTTTTGCTTTTCACGTTTCCATATAATTACATTCGTGCATTGTAAGGGTTAGATTCGTCCTATTGGTATTTTTAACCATATTTGGGATTCTTACTGATGTTAGGTATTAATATACTGTATATATACTAATACACTGCTCAGTAGGACTCCAGGTTTACTTAAAGTCGTTGTCTTTGGGTGTAAACCAGTAAATATTTGACAGAACTGACAGCGCTACAAAGGATGAATCTACATTTTTAATCCTTCAAGTGTGATGAGCCATCCTTTTAATTTGAAAGCTATAGAACTTTCAAAATAAAAGGCACCATGCCGGCTGACATGGCTGCTTTGGCTTCAGCTGGGTGGAACTGACTCCACTGTGTGGACAGAAGTTGCACTGATCCCACTGACAAATATCTGCTTGTGAAGCAGTGGAGAGAATTCAACAGACAACACAGACCGCCTCCATTCACTGTACCCTTTTTAATGTTTGTACAAATAATGACCTCTACTCTGAGAAAACAAAGATGAAATGACGTGAATCCACAAAGAAACGTCCCTTTTTAAAGTTCCATGAGACAAAAGAAGTTTGTATTGGCAATAAGACGTGTGACTGCGGTGGAAAGCTGCAGAAGGGTTGATCACGATGGGGCAGAGTGGGGAATGAGTTCAGCTTGGCACAGTACTGAAATGAAGTCAGCAGACACTCGACCCTCCCCCACATAAATAAAAACTTTTACTGGAGAATAAAATATTCCTGTTAGCTCGACAAGTAGGTTTGTGTAACAAAGGTTTAAAACCCAACATTTGATTTGATTAGATAAATTAAAAATGGCAATATATATATATATATATAGAGAGAGAGAGAGAGAGAGAGGAACCATTTTTCTTTGCTTTGGCCTTCATGAGTCTTCACTTTGCAGCGACACGCTTCCTCTGATCCATCGAAGTTAGGCTACTAGAGATAAAGAGGAATTAAAACCTTCAAGTAAGCGTTGTATTAAATACTAGTGTAAACAATTCTATCCGTGGTACAGAACATCACTGTTGGAGTGGGAATATTACGTGAACGTCGGTGCTGGTGCATGTGTGATAAAGTCAGTGTGTTATCGGCGACCGTTACGGCGCTCCGTCCGGGATCCCACAGCACTTTGCTCTGTTCCTGCTCCACGATGGTCACGATCTGAGTGCAAATGTAGGGGACGCTGCCCCCCTGGACGACGCCTGGAACACAGTGAGGCTGATGTTCAGCGCGTCCATTCCACACCAACGTCAACTACAAACAGACCATTGTCCATTGGATCAGGTCCTCCTGTCGATCCTGATACAAGTGAACATAAACCAATCGCTCCTACCTGACTTGAATGGCTCATAGTTACAGCGTCTACCCTGGTTTCAGGGGGAATACTTCTGGAATGTTCTCAGTGTCCTTGATCAAAGTTGAAGTTTGGTATCTGGAGCAGCCGCTCTTCCAGAACCCGAGACGACCTCCAGGGTGTTAACTGTTTTCACTGAGCTTTGATGAACTTTTTATTTGTCATGATCAGAGCGACTGACATTATTAGTCCATGACAAAAATAAAACTGCATCACTAATTGTGAAGTTGTTTTTTTTAACTCTGGCATCTGATCTCTCTGGGTCAACTGGGGCAAATATGACCTCATGTTTGCCTGCCAGGGGGACGACGCTGCACACGTGTATGATGACTCATGTCATCAGTGTGTGTCTGCAGGTTTACTCATCACACCAACCTGTGAAGAAGCGGCTGTATTCCTGCTCCACTTTCTGTGCCGTCTCAAACTGCTCCTTGGAATGTTTCTGTGAGAGTTTATCCCGCAGGTACAGAGGGTCCTTCTGTTCCTGGAGACAAAAACCACAGCAGTCAGCCCGCTGGCAATCCTGGACCACATCAGAAACCTGGATCTGACTGAGTTCAAAAGTCAACACATGGTCCGTGGCCAGTTTCATGGTTTTAGTTTGAAAGCTTTGTGCTACATTTCTACCATTGTGTGTACTGAACCTCCCTCTGATGAACTCAGACTCAAACTCGTCACTGAATTCACACGAGTTCAGGTTTATCACCAGAAACATCCAACTGCACACGTCCCTCCGGAGGCCCAGGCAGGTTCATCTGAAACTAGTCTCATTTCTCTGCAGCGTTCCATGAAAATGTGTTTGGGAAATGGACAAAATGACCAATAAGGAACTCAGGGAATGACACCTTTTGCGCACCTATCCATCAACAGGTGCGTAGGAGAAGACCAAGAGCTGACAAAATAAAAGAATAAAAATCATAAATTTAAAAAAAAAAAAAAAAAAACTCCCGCACCCTGTTTGCCTCACTTGCAAACAACATTTTTTAAATGTTTGTTTTCTGAAAATGACAAAGACAAACAGAGGTAATGGTGAAGCTCCTGACCTAACCCACACTCCCATCCCTCCCCGACACTCAGTCAACACCTTGCTCTGCTGATGCCCCCAGAGGAGGGGCGACACACTGACAAGTAGGAGGTGTGTTTGTGTGTGCACGGGGGCCAGCTGGTGTTCCAGCCACCGACGCCACGCTGCAGAGCCACGGGCCCTACGAGCTTTCCCCGGACAGCTGGCACTCAGCTGATGAAAGGGACGGCTTACCAGGAATCAATCTCCTCCGTGTTTGCCGCCGCACCGCTTCATAGACGTGTGGGCGCGGGTGTGTGCATGAGGCTGAGAAAGCCCGACCTGAGCGAGTCTGGGGGTTCAGCCGAGTTAATCTTCCCCCGTGCAATTACAAATGAAAAAGCAAAAGGGATCTGTGAGCCCACCATCATCCTATCAAAGCCGCAGCAGGTGGCGGAGACAGCGATGACACGGTGATCAAAGCAGGTTCAGCTGTTTCCAAGGGAGGAAAAGGACGTGAACGATTGAAAGACAACGAGACAACAGACAAACAATGAACAACATTTCCTGCTTGTTGAACACGAGGACATTTCTTTGGAGGATGAAGGTCAAGGGTCAAGTGTTCTCTGAGGAGTGTGTTTATTAGGTCACAATGTACTGACAGCGAGTCAAAATGAACGTTTGTGTGTGTCTATTGAACATTTTGTTTCGTAAAACCCAACAGCACAGGTCGTACACTGGACATGATGTTGAGCAAAAATAATAACTTCCCCCTTTAACATTGATGTATCCGCTGCTGCTACATTTGCGCTGGCATACTTTGAAGTACCGTAATTACACTGTTACAACTGTTTGCCAGAAATAGTCGTGTAATAGAAAATATCAGGGGGTTCCTGAAAGTTGAGAACTTGCACTTCAAGCTGTCATTACCTTCAGGCAACAGAGCGAACGGGATTACCGTAATGACAGCAACATGGCTGTTGATCGGCAACTTTCAGGAGCCGATCAACGTTTTCTCCTTCTAGCTCCTTCTTCACAACCAGGTAGAGGAACCAAGTGACACTTCTCAACAGGAACTGTTTGCCATTTTGTAATAGCGCATTTAGTCATGTAATTACGGTACTCCTGAGTATGCTAGCACGAATGCAGTGCCGGGGAGGCGGTCGGCGTTTGAGGGTTAACCATCTTTTAAAACGGAGTTTTACTCACTTTATCTGCTTGGCGTTTTTGTAGCGAATGAATATGACGATTGGGTAGATGTGAACGCTGTGAAGGCGTTCGATGGCGTGAGGAGCGATGTCGAGTAGACAGTGACAGTCCTATGAGAGACAGAGGAGACAGTGTGTGAGGAATGGAGGGACGGATGGACACAGAGCAGCTGCCAACAGCTGGAAACCGACACGACAGGCGTTCTTAAAATGAAACCACAAACTGTTTAGTGGGTCAGAACTCATCTCCTGAGCACATTTATCTGGTGTCCGACAGATTTTATTGACTTATACCCATGACGTGCGATGAACTTGACAAATTTACCTTCTCGGTGATCTCTTTTATCGACGCCACAGTCGTCACGTCAAAATGGCCGCTGCGTCGCTTGTAGTCAATGAACACGCAATCCTTCACTCCGCGCTCAATCGCCTGCTGAGATGCCTTCATGATTTCTGGGAGTAAAATAGATTAATGTTTGTGTGTTTTTTGTTTAAAAACTGAGGTTGATAAAAGGATTCCAAACTGCTGGTGAGGAGCTCACCGGGCAGACAGCGGCAGAACCTGGATGGAGCCTCCTTCACCAACATGTCCTTATTGGCCTCCACTAGTGGGCCCAAGAGCAGCCACGGGTCGGGGGGGATAAACACTCCACCTTCTGGACCTGCTGGTACATCAGACTCACTCCATCTGAGCAGGAAATAAACAAACGAGTCTTAGGTCAGTCAGAGCTGGACAGAGATCATGTTCTGTTCCGTCTATTTTCTCTCGCTCTGCTTGTTACAAAAACACACAAATGGTCCTAATTCCATCATCTCCACATTCACAGCAGCTTCAGCACCCACATCGAAGAGTGGAATCAAACGGAACCTTCTGTGATTGGTAAAGAATCGGTGCTTATGGCGTCCGGCGCCGTCGCGTCCTTCCCGTCCTTGGATCCACTGCGTCTGTGCTTCAGCCTGCGGCGGAAGAAGGACCTGCGAGCGGCAGCAGACAGAGTCTTGCTGGTGCCGTTGTCGTCCTTCATATCTGCCATGCTGTGTCTCCTGTAGAACTCCTGGTCGGCCCTGAGAGACATTTGAGCATGTTCACAATTCAGTCAGCCCTTTCAGCTTCATCCATGGAACGAGAAGGAGACAGTGGCTTACATGTATTTACTTGGAATCGGCCCTTTCCCCAACTTCTGGGCGCCCTCGTCAAGCTGCCAGGCCATCCAGTAGCCAAAATTCCCATTTGGTAGCGTGTCTTCAACGTACAGGATATCATCTTTCTTAAAGCTCAGCTCCTGCTCCACGTCCGCCACCCGCTCATAAAGTGCTCTGACAACAGATTGACAATAACGCCGTTACGTTTTGGGGCTTACGATGTTAGAACAGACGTTAAACATTAAAAATATAGCGCTTGAGACTTTTTTTTGTTGTTGTTGTTGAGCCACATTCAAAAGCAGTAGTGGATGAAGGATTACTGAAGGTACCTTATAAAGAATCCATCTCCAGGGGACTCTTTGATTGCAGCGAGTTCGTCCACACAGTTCTGTACCTTGAACGTGATGGTTTCAGCTGGTTTCAACAGTTCCAGGTAAGCCTCCTCTTTAGTTTTGTTCTTCATGCTGACGCCATTGTACTAATGGGATGAACATCAGTTCAGACAACACACACTAACTCATCACTGTGGTCACAACAAAGACAGACGTTAGAACCAGGACCTGGATTGTACTGTACAGTCTACTAACCTCCAGGATCAGGTCTCCAGGCAGGAGGCCATCGGGACATCTCGCAGGGCTGTCATCATCCAGACTCTCCACAAAGATCCCGTACCGGTTCCCTCCACAGATGTGAACTCCCAGCTCCCGCCTGGATCCGCTTGAACCTCACCAACCGTGGATCTGCGGTCCGACGCAAACTTGAACGTGGTAGTCTGTTGGAAAAACCTCCTTCAGGGCTTTGGGAGATCTCTTCCACATCCTCTGGTATATTCTCAGCGTCATTGTGACACAGCCGTCATCATACCTAAAGGAGCTGTGAGGGCTGGTGGCCGGAGTCGTCTGTTTGGACGGGGGCGTCACGGTCCCCTCGTCCTGCTCGCTAATGATGGAGCGATTGTCTGGAGTGGTGGCACCGCTGTCTACCGGCGTCGGCTGGTTGCTGATGGACTCCATTCGGGAGCTGAGAAGAACACAACCGCTTTGAATACATTTAAGACATTTTATTTTTTGTGTGATAGGGACCTATTACAGGTCTTAATTCTGACCTTGGCCTCTAAATCTACAACCAAATTTATTCAGGAATGCTTTCAATACCCAGTAGGTGAAACTTTAATTTTTTTTACTAATTTTATGATCTAGTTTACTCATTTATCATTATTTTCTTGTCCTCACTGCTGTTATTTCCTTTCTTCTATATATTGTAAACCACCTTGGTTCACCATAAGGGTTGCTGTAAAGGGCTGTACAAAAAAAAACATTTACATTTTAGATCTTGTGTTGACATGAATGAACACCTTAGTCAACCGATTTGAAAACGTGGGGCAACTTTCAATTTTTGAAGTTCAGTCAAGCACTATTGGGACTGTAAGTATCTATGGTGTTTTCCAGTTTATCTGCAGTTACATAACACACTCATTTGACCCCATGTGGCACTGCAGTTTGTTGACATACGTTTGTGTTCTCATATTGTCTGCTGAGCCTGAGGAATAACAGTTTATTTCTTTTTAATTCCATGTCAAATCGCTTTGAGAGGGCTTCAAATGATGATCTAAAATTCATGACTCCTTCTTTCTGTCGGACTCCTCTGCTTACCCTGAGCGAGAGTGGTTTCCCAGCTGAAACATGTGAGGGTTGTACTGAGCCAAAATGGTGACGGTGTCGCACTGCTGCCCGATCACCAGGCGCGCCTGCTGCTCATTGGCATTCCGAAGGTTGATTCCATTAAACTGCAAAACAGCCGTGGTTCATTAGACACCGAGAGGATGCACAGATATCGTGAGGAGGCGCGGCGTCTGTCGTACCTCGAGGAGCTGGTCTCCGTACTCTAAGTGGGCTTGGTGTGCGATGCTGCCTGCTGTCACTTTGGACACAAACACTCCGCCGTGCTCTCCGCTCACGATCGAGATCCCGAGTGGTTCTGCTCCTTTCTGTACCGTCACATTGCGTGGCTCCTCTAAGTACGGCCTTTGCAGGAGGACATGGAGGGAAAGCAGACGTTTAACATGTACAATTCCAAAAGAAACAATGTCGCCTGCAGTAGAATTGTCATTCTTTATTATTACAGCTCTCCTGGTGATATTACTTGTCTCAGCAGGAACATACGGAGACTGTGCAGCAACTCAAAAGTCATGCAATCATATAAAATTAACCAACTTTTTGAATAAGTAACAAGCGGAGTAGATGTGACAACCTAAAGGGATGTGCACGTCCTGGCATCTAAAACTCAAAGAACTCAAGCAGAACTCTTATAAGAACAAAAAAAAAAGATTCTCTGTGCAGTGACAATCACACTCCACACTGTAAATATTTCCCACAAACAGTGCTGGACAAACCTTAAGCTTCTTAAAGAGTAGAACTTGGGCTTAAATGTCTTTGGAAGTCTGACTGAGCGAGTGTTATGAGAGAGAAATCTGAGAGGAAGGAGAGAGCAATCACTCATACCAGGACAGGATGATTTCAGGTTACAATGACCAACAGCACAGAGGAGAGAGGAGGAGAACGTTATCGATGGAGCATTAGTGGTGTAATGATTTTACATGGAAGCTTATCGCTTTGTTTACTGCTTTACAAGTGATTTGTCAAAATGAAACAGACAGCGGTCCAGACCAATGGAGGAAAACATGTCATGTCCTGCTGAATGATGGCAGTATAATGACCCGCACGGGCGTCTGGCCTACCCATCCCTTCCGCCTGTCACAGACAGGAGCAGGGCTGACTGATATCCTGAGCTGCGTGGAAATGGAGCTTGTCGATTGGCTGCTGGTGAAAGACGATGTCTCCAGGTTGACGGGGGACATCGGAGGTGTGAGACTGCTACACTCTGAATGGGAGAGGGAACCTGGACAGGAAAGAAGGTCGGATTTCAAAACACCTCCTGTGCCAATGTCTGCTGACGGACCGTGCAGAACAAGAAGAGTCACCATTTCCACTCAATCATATCTGTTGTTTCACCCTTGTTTGAATCTTTTGTTCATTATTATTATTACCTCTGTCCCGATCCAGAGGAGCAGGGATAACGAGCCGGGGGGATCTTTAATGCGTTCTGTCCTGAACTGTGAAGTACTCGGGGAACCTAAACATCAAATAAAACCAAAATGTAAAATGATCTGTGGAAGTATCAGACAGACACTGTCAGTAAATCTCTAAAATGAATTACTGGGACGTAAATGTGTCCAATCTGTCACTGCCCCCGACCTCTGAGCTGAGTCACCTACATCACGATGCATCTCATCTTGTGGAAGAGTCTCATTAAATATTTAGTCTTTGCTCTATAATTCAATTACACCTCTTCTCTTGAGGCTTCATTTCCTAAAAGTAGAATATCATCATTTTTACTACTATTTGTGAAAGCAGTCTGCCATATGTATTTCCTAGAATTCCACAGACAAGTCCTAAAAAGTAGGACTCTATATTTATGTACCCAGTCTGGCGCTGGAGGGCAGGGAGTTGGTGCTGTGTGGTGGTTGGCTGCAGCTCATCTCAGGCAAGTCTCCTGAGTGCTTGTGGCTAAGGTCCATACTGAGGCGACCTTGATGCTGTGGGCTGAAAGTGGAGGGAGAACGAAAGAGAGAAAGAAAAAAAACAAAAACCAACTCAGCATGTCCCCTGGCATTCAGTTATTCAACCCAGAGCTAAATATCATTTGTTTCATGCCATCTGCTTGTGAGATCTGGGGCAGGGTAAACAATGTTGTTTTGTATAAGTGTTGATGAAATCTGGTCTGCAGTAACTAATTTTATTTGTTAAATGGTGAGGAACTAAATAGTCGTTGCTGATTCTTTAAATAGCCTATTTTGTTTGGCCAAAGGTCCAAAATTAATGTTGTTTATTTCATAAGTACAGTAAACAAAAAGCAGCAACGTCTCACATTTGAGAGGGTGGAAATACATAATATTCTTCCTTTAGGACTGCATATGTGGATGATGTCTATGTCACAGCAGGAAAAATACAGGTGCACATAATGAAATGAGCGAAGGCTGAAGGTCATTGAGTGGGTGAGTCACTGGGCCACTTTAAAAGGATCAAACAATGGAAACGGTACTCAGAACACCAGTGACAAGGCCAAACATCTGATGGAGGAGAGGCACATTAGCATCTACTAACTGCAACAGAAAAACAAACAGCCGTTAACAGTACAGTAGATGCTGTTGCCCTCATTTTGTTGCCTGTTATTTTTTATTAGAAATGAATTAATTAAAAAATAACTTAATATAATAAAATTAACTTTGAAAAAATAATTTTGACCTTGGAAAAAAAAAAAAAAAAAAAATCAAAAAATCCCAACAGACCGACAGAAGGTAGCACCTTGTGTGGGAGTGTGTATGGACGCTTGAACTGGGAGGGAAGTTGCTCGTCGGGATCTCGTGGCTCCAGGCCGTGTAGACCGGGTTCCTCATCACGGCGGTCGTAGCCGGACACGGGGCCAAACCTCGCTGTGCTGGGTCTGGAGGGGACACAAACGGCCGCTTAATGTGCAGCGGCAGCCCCAACGCATGCGACGACTGAACGGGTGACTTACGTGCTACCACGCTGCTGTAGCTGGGGGGGGCAAAGGGCACGCTGTACCGATTTGTTCGCATGGGAGAGAAGCGCAACAGCTCCATCG
Source organism: Lampetra planeri (assembly GCF_965212315.1). Taxonomy (NCBI): domain Eukaryota; kingdom Metazoa; phylum Chordata; class Hyperoartia; order Petromyzontiformes; family Petromyzontidae; genus Lampetra; species Lampetra planeri. Next base: position 8,032 of record NW_027614578.1, on the reverse strand, counting down.
GCTCCGGCGAGTGTTCGTCATTAGAGAAACTCTGTACCTGCAGAAGCAATGAGGACCAATGAAACCAAAACTGCTTGAGGAGGAAAATTGATATATACCGTAAAGAGAGAACCTCAGATTAGGACTGAATCAAGTTGTACCTGCATGGGAACTGGAATGTGTAAAGGCGTCACATTTCGTCTCAGTGCCGGGCCGATTTAGGCCGGTACCTCTTCCTTTTTTCCTGTTCCTGACCCCGGTGTTGAGTCCCATCCCCCTCAGCGGGTTTCTTTGACTCGCCCGGCGGAGCGTCGGTGTAGTACAGCTGATTTCCTGCCTCGCCCTCCCCCTGTGGGCTGGTAACTTGGGCCGGGCTGGCCGGGAGATTGCTGGTGGAGTCTGATGCCGAATTATTCTGCTGGCAGCGTTTGAACCTGAACGAGTCATTCCTGGCTGGAGGGGTCGGAGGTGTTGTGTCACATATGGAGCTCTGTGGCGAGTGCTTGGGCAGCTGGGGAGAGAGACATGTAGTCCAGTTTTGGAGGGCCCTCGGGTCTCCTGAAAGCGTTCACGTCAAAGATGGACTTCCTTTGTTTGGCTCTTTTGTAGATGGACAGCTGAGCACATTCTGGAATGGAAGCTCCCACTATGACTTTCGGCCACGTCCCTCCGCTCGGCTTCGATGCTGCGCCGATCGTTCGGTCGGCGACGGTCTGCGGGGAGCTACAGTCAGACGGGACGGGAGTGAACGTGAAGGGGTGGCGGTGGAAATCCTGCCTCCTGTAGCAGAACTCTGGGTGAGGATCGGAGGGACTGTGGGAGGCGGAGGAGGTTCCTTGGCAAGACAGCGAGCGAGAGTGCTGAGAGCTGTTGGTGCAGGACTTGTGACAGTGAATGCTACTGCTGCCGTCCAGAGAATCACCTGTCTCCTTGTCATCACTCTTCCCACTCAAGTCACAGCTGCAAACATCTGTTTGCTTGGAGCAGATGTGCTTGGAGGTCCTGCAGCTTCTCAAGTGACTCTCACAGGACTGGAGTCGAGACATCTTCTCCGAGTCTCTCAAACTTTCGGACAAACTTTGGCCGGAGCAGCTCTGTGGGAGAAACTGTCAGCGATACGAGGCAATTAACCACTTGTTTTTCTTGACATGAAATTAAATACCATTCCAGTGACGAGCAGGGCTGTCAATCTTACCCCCACCAAATCAGATCCTCATTATACACATACTGATGTCCATCCATCTACCAACTGACATTGTGATGAATGGTTGCACGAAAGAGAATCGCGAGGTCATTGTTGACTGCTTACTCCTTTTCCTTAAGTTCTACCAGCATGATTAAAAACTGCTTGAAGTCATATGCAGATATGGAGAACGCTGTCCCACCTTCAAGAGGGAGATGCAGAGAGGGTCTCGGCAGTTCCTCAGTAGATCTACACACTCGGAGAGCGACTTGTTATCGAGACTAAATCCATTAATCTGTGGGCAAAACACGGGTTGGTTGTAAAAAGGTTAAAACTTAAGCTCCTTGGCAGACGAGGGCGTTAAGCTGCACGTTGCCACAGCAGAGAGCGCTGCAGAAGGCCAATAAACTTCAGCAGCCGTGAATGCTCGTTGTTGTGTTGCCTGTAAGTTGAATTAGATCTCCTACTCACGGCCAGCAGTCTGTCCCCGACAGTAAGAGCATTGTCTCTGGCGGCTGGACTTCCAGGAGCCAACGCGGCCACAAACACTCCACTTTCTAGGCCGATGCCACAGTCTGAGAGGTACAAACCGTCGTGTTCGTTACCGTCAGTGACTTTTGCATTGTTGATTTGAAATATACATGTATATGAATAAGAAACCGGTGAGGTAAAGAGGTCAAGTTCACTTCATGCTGACGCTGACCTTTATGTCCAGCCAGGTTTATTTGGACTGGGGTGATGACGCGTCCAACTAGGGACTTCCTCCTGCGAACCACCATGTTGATCACTCCCTCCACACCCAGCACTGCTTTTCATCACCTGCTTCCTGTCCTTATTGGTCAAGTCCACATTATTTATTTTCAACAACCAGTCGTTCACCCTGCACGAGGAGGAAAGGGTGAGAAATGTGAATGAAGAACTGACATTTGCTGTATCATTGATCTGGCCAAACATGTCTGACGTTTACCTTAATCGTCCTTCTGCTATACCTCCTTTGTCCACCTTACTGATGAATATGCCACAATCTCCTGGTAAATAAGGGTCGTTTACCCCCTCAGCGATATCGAACCCAAGTGCTTTCAAATCCATGTCCTGAAATATGACAACACGTGTTTAACTGTTGGCAGGTGAAGAACCCAGAGAGTCAGTATTATTACACAAAGTTCGTCGTGGCTCTTACTCTGTGCATCTCAAACTCAATGACTTCTGTCTCCCACTCCATTAAGTCCATGTCGATGGCTGAATCGTGTGACGTGTGCGCCATCAGCTGACGAAAGCGTGCCTCCTTTTCCAACTGGTCCTCCATCTTTTCTCTGCAGGAAACATGAGATGTGAAGCTTCATGTGAAGGGGAGAGGGAAATATCCAAGGCAGTGAGGTAAATCCACCACTAGGTGGCACAAGAGATGCGGAAAACCTAAATCTACACTGAATTCCCAAACAAGACGAGCAGTTTCTGCATGAGTTGAATTTAATGAGTAAGGCTCAAATTGTCAGGCTAAAAATAGCACTTAAAGGAAAACAGGACTGGAGAAATGACTCACTTCAGCTCTTTGAGCTCCCGTGCAGCATCGTTCTTCTGCTTCCTTGTGTCATCCAGATTCCTCAGAGCATCTGCCAGATCACTCACAGCTCTGTCCCTCTCCCGCCTCAGGTTGTCACATAGTGTGCTGTCAGGTGCAAGAATTAAGCAAAGCATCACCAAAAAAAGTAACCAAATCTATTTTTAAAATCATCAGACTTTCACTTCACCGTGTAAGAGGGATTTACGGTTGTGTCCTCACCGGATACTTTCCCTCTCGGCCACTATCTTGTCCCTCTCCTGAAAGGCCCAATCTCGTCGACATTTGGCCACCTCGGCCTCCTGCAGGACTCCTTCAGCTCTTGGGAGATGGCCTCGTACTGCTTCCTCAGCATCTCGATCTCCTTGTTGGCTCGTTCCATGTCCAGAGTGGCAGAGTCTTGCTCCTGGAGGAGGCACAAAGTGAGTGTACTCCACGTGTGTGCAGACAGGTCGGCAGCAAGGTATGAAGAACTCACAGTCACATGTGGAAGAGACACACGCAAGTTACAAACAGAAAATAGAGTTATTATCGTATATGCCGCTGACTTTATGACGACGCGTTAGAATGTGTTTTTTTCTTTACTCGCATTCCAAAAATATTTTACCACAGAAGAAAAAGGACAATGGAGGCGATGTTCTGTCTGGCTGCGGCCCGGCCCGGCCAGGAACAGACCCATGAAGAAGAAGAAACATTACAACCGCACTAAATGAGTCAGTGAGAGGACGGACTATCGCAGCGACCCAAGCTGGCAGAGAACCCGGTAAGTGACGGCGTAATTCACTGTAACGTTCATTCCACATCAGCTGGGAGAATTTTGACCTGCTTTTGTCCACCGCATTGAACCCACAAACACGTTGGGACATTAGCAAAGCTATTAAAGTAGTTAACTGGAGCGGGGACAGTTGGTCGGGCACACATTCATTTGTCATTGGTGTGGAGAGCACTATAGTCTGAAAAGGCTACGTCATGGGGCTGATTTTGTTGTATAAAACCAGGTAACAGACACATGAACAGGCTCCAGTTGTTTCGAAAGGGTCCAATTTACTTGACCAAAAGAAAAAGAAAATACTCTAAAAGCTCAAATGTGTTCATATAGTGGCACAACCACACAGTATCTCTGTGTACGGTTGAGAAACGTACATGACTCCTCATCTCGCCCAGATCTAATTCCTGTACATTAAAATGCCTCAGTGACATTGGATGGGATCAGGAGGTGCAGAGTCAAGTGGGTCAGGCGCGGTATAATTAACAGATCTCTCTGCTGGTGTATCTGTAACACATGCTCTTTGTCTCGCTCTGAATAACAGTGCAGCAGGGAAACTACACAGGGAGTATAGAGACAGCATTAATTAAGTCCTCGGTTAGATTAATTCCATTAGACTCGTTCCTTTGGCTCAATTATCCATTTCTGAAGGAGTGCAATTTTTGGTGTGTGTCGATGTGAGAGAAAAGCTTTTTCGGGGTAAAAGCAGTTTCTGACAGCCGTATTGAAACATGGTGAGATGCGGACGATTGATACAGACATTCCTCAGCACGAATCAATGTGTGGAAGGCTGCCAGCTGCTGAAAAAAAACATTTACTATTAGAATATGAGATGGGCTGGGGGATTATTGTCAGGAATTAATCAATCCCTCCATTCGTAACAATAAATCTCCTGTCTGGCCCGTTACCTGTCTGGCCTGGTAATACTCGCTCTCGCAGCAGCTGGTCCCTCTGGATGATGGCCTCGGTCCTCTCCTTGCGGGCCACGTCCCTCTCCTCGCGGACCATCTCTATGTCCTTGCAGGCCTGGTTCAGCTCCTTCTGGGCCTCAGCCTTGTCCTTGACCTCGTGGCAGTACCTCTCCAGAAGTTCATTCTTCTCACAGATGGCCCGATCCCTGTCCTTCAGTGCCGAGGCCAGCTCCTTCAAATCACACGAGTAAAGGGGGAAACTCATCTTTTACAAAAGCTGCGATAATCGGAACTGCAGAGTTCTGTGTCAGCGATCGTTTCCTGCTCCGTCTCTTCTTCTCTCACTCTGTCCGTTACCAAAAACAACTCCACCATCTCCTCCATGTTCTACATTGTTTATGTCTTTAGGTCACAGTAAAAAGAAAAAAAGTTTTGAATTGCGGCAGATTTGTGCAGCCAGCGCTGTGACGACAGAAACCACATCGAAGAGGAACTGAATCGTCATGGAAAAGTGCCTGACGACTTTTGTGTGCGAGAGCGTCACAGCGGGTCGACACTTGCCTGTCGGAGAGCCTCCAGCTCCTCACTGGCGACTCGTCTTTCGGAGGAAGTGTCCTGTAGCTTGGCCTCTGCCATCTCCAGCCCCGTCTGAAGCCTCTCAACCTCTTTGATCACCTGGTCGCGCTCACTCATGATCAAACGGTACTCGCTGATCACAGAATCCCGCTCCTCCTTGTATTTCTCACAATCCTTTGCTGCTTTGAGCTGCTGGGTTTTGAACCGCGTCGCCTCCGACTGCAGCCGTTCCATCTCTCGCTGAAGCTCCTTGTTCTGGGCTGCGGCCTTTGACAGCTCTTGCTGGGTGTTGTCAAATCTGCATCAGATAATGAATGAATTGGGTTTTACATTTTGGTTTTTGTCAAGGACAAAAAAAAAAAAAAAAAAAGACAGAGTCTTTGCATCATTAAGAAACAATAAAATGGCAAAGGCCACTGCCCATCTGCCTTGGATTACTGATGTTTTAAGCACTGTTGTGAGCAGATTTGACTTTGGCATTAAACTTGAGTGTAGATATTGTAGCTAGGTTTGCTTCTGTTAATCATTTTGGATTTTTATAGCTGCTGGATTTGAGTCGGCTGTTTGCGGCCTCACCTTCTGATAGACGAAGAGTACTGCTGCTGGTAGTGGATGGCGGCGTCTCTCTGCTTCAGCAGCATGTCCAGCTGCTTCTGGAGCCGGTGATTCTCCTCCTCTGCACGGTCTAGACGACTCAAGTCTGCGTTGTGACCGGCTGTCTTCTCGTTGTAGAGCTTCCTCAGGCTTTCGTATTCGTTCTTCGTGGCCTCTAATTTGTCTATAGCCGTGTCGTACAGCTTGTTGAGAGCATCAGATGACCCCTCTCTCATCACCTAGGAATGACACGATTCAGGTGCCCCACTGAATTAGTGGCGCTCAGCTGGACAGTTCGTCTCATCCATTTGGAGTGCATTTAAATGAGGAGCACTGCCAAACAATGTACTGGGCTCAGTGTTTCTGCCTGATGATTTAACCATGAGGAGTGGATATGCAGGAGTGCCTCAATCAAATCCACTTATGTCTACTTTTCACGCTAGCCTGCCGGAAATGACAGTCTTAAATAGAACTGGGTACAGAAAAGCACCAGATACCGGATGTCATTTATTATAAATGTTGACCACAAAAACATTTTCGGTTATTTCAGTTATTTTCGGGTGATATAATGAGGTGACCCTCATTATAATAAGGCTGAAAATATGTGTGACAGAGCGAAAGTAAACGACATGGGTGAAATCATTTGTCTAATTCATAATCATGTGACTGATGCAGGACCAAAACTGTCTGACCCTGATTCTCTCTACAATGCTGTTTTATGGGAAGTAATGGTCGCTGAGAGGAACAGTCTCAAATGTAAAGATCCAAATGTGTCTGGGTACTCTCTATCTGTGTAATTTATCTATAATCACATCAGCACTGGTACAAGTTGCATGGATACCTGCTGGTGCAGCATCCTCATGTCCGTCACTTCTCTCTGGTCCTCGTCGTGCAGCCTCCTCAGCTCCTCGCATGCCTGTTTCACGTGGTTGTGCTCCCTGACTAGCTGGACGTTGTCTTGCCTGACCGCCTGCAGCTCCTCCTTCATCTGGGCGTGCTCGCTGGCCATGCGGCAGTGCAGTGTACTGAGACACAGCAAGTGCTATTAAGACAAGACTCGGGGCACTGCCAGCCATGTTACATGGACCACTAAACCACTAAATGTGCATTAATCCGCTGAGGAAAATAATTCCCAAACAACTTATTACTTGCAGACTTCTTAAGGTTCTCAAATTTAAATTTTAGTAATCTCTCCTTAACACACAGTAGGATACAGAGGAGAAGTAACTTCTACTCAATAATACACACATGCTACCTAATTAGTTCAATGTCGGATGCCGGTAATTTAATACAGCTTAACTAGCAACTGTAGGAAGTTGAAACAACCATCCATAATTTACCAGTGCTAATGCTCGCCAACATGTAAAGTGACTTATTGCTTCACGTAGAATTAATTAGTCAGGAATAGATGGTATTTAAACGACTCCCTGGGATGGAGTTTACTGTGAATGGAGACACGACAGTAATGCATAAAGACTTTCCGATGGGCAAACAGGGCTCTGAACGAGAGGCTTAACATGGCAATAATCCTTCATCTGTCTGTTTTTACTGGGGCCAGATGTCGGTTCCCTACACTTTGGAGACAGTGTGGCATCATTAAATCACACAAATGGACCGGCGTCCCCTTCGCGTCAAGTCAGCTCAGCTTATTTCACAGGACAACAAATGCTGCTTGTAGTATTATGCCGGTGGCACAGATGCCACGTACACAGGGTTCACATGATAATTACAGAACACACTCTGGTGTGAACTCTACGATAAGGGCATCATTATTACAGCAGTTATTTGGTCTAAGTGTTTGGCCTGAAAACACAATTTGGAATTTATCCTGTTAAGAAGAAAACAAATTTGTCTTTTTTGCAACAGTGAAAAAAAAAGATGAACTTAAACTGATGATGGTCCATAAGGACTTTTTTTGCCGAGGCTTAACCCTTCAGCTTTTGGACTGCTAAAGGATTCATCCCCGTCACTCTCACCAAAATAAAATCTGTTCTATGCAATCTGCTGTGAATATGTCAGAGCAGCTAAAACCCTGCAGGCGGAGCGAGAATGCATACTGCACAAATGCACCCCCTGTTAAAAAATTTACAGGGAGAGACGTGGTCGGTTCTGTACTCACTGATAGAAGTCTGCCTTCTTCACTGCCTCCTCGCACCTCTTCAGGGTGCTGCTGTGCTGGTTCTGCAGGGACTGCAAGTCTGCCATCGCCTTCATGCACTGCAGCTTCAGACGCTCGTAGTCGTGACCCGCTGTCGAGTTCGGCCTATTTCACGAAGAGGGAAGAAACTAATTTTGCCAGGTCACGTGGGAGGATGGACGGAGCTTGAGCAAAATAAACAACAGGGAACATCATGTATCATCAAAATTTGAACCTACCTGCTGTTTTAGAGAGTTCATCGTGTTTTAAAACAATTAAGAGGTAATTAACGACCTTCTGTGTTTTTGTAGCTTTAAAAAGCAGA
>NW_027614577.1:2500-24859 GCF_965212315.1 Lampetra planeri | reverse complement strand
TGACTGACTGTGCGAGCGACTGGCTGTGCGAGCGACTGGCTGTGCGAGCGACTGGCTGTGCGAGTGACTGGCTGTGCGAGCGACTGGCTGTGCGAGTGACTGACTGTGCGAGCGACTGGCTGTGCGAGTGACTGGCTGTGCGAGCGACTGGCTGTGCGAGCGACTGACTGTGCGAGCGACTGGCTGTGCGAGCGACTGGCTGTGCGAGTGACTGACTGTGCGAGCGACTGGCTGTGCGAGTGACTGACTGTGCGAGGTGACTGGCTGTGGCGAGCTGACTGACTGTGCGAGCGACTGGCTGTGCGAGCGACTGGCTGTGCGAGCGACTGGCTGTGCCACTGACTGACTGTGCGAGTGACTGGCTGTGCGAGCGACTGACTGTGCGAGTGACTGGCTGTGCGAGGTGACTGGACTGTGCGAGCGACTGGCTGTGCGAGCGACTGGCTGTGCGAGCGACTGGCTGTGCCACTGACTGGCTGTGCGAGCGACTGACTGTGCGAGCGACTGGCTGTGCGAGTGACTGACTGTGCCACTGACTGACTGTGCGAGTGACTGGCTGTGCGAGCGACTGACGTGTTGCGAGCGACTGACTGTGCGAGTGACTGGCTGTGCCACTGACTGACTGTGCGAGTGACTGACTGTGCGAGCGACTGACTGTGCGAGCGACTGACTGTGCGAGTGACTGACTGTGCGAGTGACTGGCTGTGGCCACTGACTGGCTGTGCGAGCGACTGACTGTGCGAGCGACTGGCTGTGCCACTGACTGACTGTGCGAGTGACTGCTGTGCGAGTGACTGACTGTGCGAGCGACTGACTGTGCGAGCGACTGACTGTGCGAGCGACTGACTGTCGGCGAGTGACTGACTGTGCGAGTGACTGACTGTGCGAGCGACTGACTGTGCGAGCGACTGGCTGTGCGAGCGACTGGCTGTGCGAGCGACTGACTGTGCGAGCGACTGACTGTGCGAGTGACTGGACTGTGCGAGTGACTGACTGTGCGAGTGACTGACTGTGCGAGCGACTGGCTGTGCGAGCGACTGGCTGTGCGAGCGACTGACTGTGCGAGCGACTGACTGTGCGAGTGACTGACTGTGCGAGTGACTGACTGTGCGAGCGACTGGCTGTGCGGAGCGACTGGCTGTGCGAGCGACTGGCTGTGCGAGCGACTGGACTGTGCGAGTGACTGGCTGTGCGAGTGACTGACTGTGCGAGTGACTGGCTGTGCGAGTGACTGACTGTGCGAGTGACTGACTGTGCGAGTGACTGGCTGTGCGAGCGACTGCTGTGCGAGCGACTGGCTGTGCGAGCGACTGACTGTGCGAGCGACTGGCTGTGCGAGCGACTGACTGTGCGAGTGACTGACTGTGCGAGTGACTGGCTGTGCGAGCGACTGGCTGTGCGAGCGACTGGCTGTGCGAGCGACTGACTGTGCGAGGAGACTGGCTGTGCGAGTGACTGACTGTGCGAGCGACTGGCTGTGCGAGTGACTGGCTGTGCGAGGTGACTGACTGTGCGAGCGACTGGCTGTGCGAGCGGGACTGGCTGTGCGAGTGACTGACTGTGCGAGCGACTGGCTGTGCGAGCGACTGGCTGTGCGAGCGACTGGCTGTGCGAGTGACTGACTGTGCGAGCGACTGGCTGTGCGAGCGACTGACTGTGCGAGCGACTGGCTGTGCGAGAGACTGGCTGTGCGAGTGACTGACTGTGCGAGTGACTGACTGTGCGAGCGACTGACTGTGCCACCGACTGACTGTGCGAGTGACTGACTGTGCGAGTGACTGACTGTGCGAGCGACTGACTGTGCGAGCGACTGACTGTGCGAGCGACTGACTGTGCGAGCGACTGACTGTGCGAGTGACTGGCTGTGCGAGTGACTGACTGTGCGAGCGACTGGCTGTGCGAGTGACTGCTGTGCGAGCGACTGGCTGTGCGAGTGACTGGCTGTGCGAGCGACTGACTGTGCGAGCGACTGACTGTGCGAGTGACTGACTGTGCGAGCGACTGGCTGTGCGAGCGACTGACTGTGCGAGTGACTGACTGTGCGAGCGACTGGCTGTGCGAGCGACTGACTGTGCGAGCGACTGGCTGTGCGAGTGACTGGCTGTGCGAGCGACTGACTGTGCGAGCGACTGACTGTGCGAGTGACTGACTGTGCGAGCGACTGGCTGTGCGAGCGACTGACTGTGCGAGCGACTGGCTGTGCGAGAGACTGACTGTGCGAGTGACTGACTGTGCGAGTGACTGACTGTGCGAGCGACTGACTGTGCCACCGACTGACTGTGCGAGTGACTGACTGTGCGAGTGACTGACTGTGCGAGCGACTGACTGTGCGAGCGACTGACTGTGCGAGCGACTGACTGTGCGAGCGACTGACTGTGCGAGACTGCTGTGCGAGTGACTGACTGTGCGAGCGACTGGCTGTGCGAGTGACTGACTGTGCGAGCGACTGGCTGTGCGAGCGACTGGCTGTGCGAGCGACTGGACTGTGCGAGCGACTGACTGTGCGAGCGACTGACTGTGCGAGTGACTGACTGTGCGAGCGACTGACTGTGCGAGTGACTGACTGTGCGAGCGACTGACTGTGCGAGCGACTGGCTGTGCGAGCGACTGACTGTGCGAGCGACTGACTGTGCGAGTGACTGACTGTGCGAGCGACTGACTGTGCGAGCGACTGCTGTGCGAGCGACTGACTGTGCGAGCGACTGACTGTGCGAGTGACTGACTGTGCGAGCGACTGACTGTGCGAGCGACTGACTGTGCGAGCGACTGACTGTGCGAGTGACTGACTGTGCGAGCGACTGACTGTGCGAGCGACTGACTGTGCGAGCGACTGACTGTGCGAGGCGACTGGCTGTGCGAGCGACTGGCTGTGCGAGTGACTGACTGTGCGAGCGACTGACTGTGCGAGTGACTGACTGTGCGAGCGACTGACTGTGCGAGCGACTGACTGTGCGAGCGACTGGCTGTGCGAGCGACTGACTGTGCGAGTGACTGACTGTGCGAGTGACTGACTGTGCGAGCGACTGGCTGTGCGAGCGACTGACTGTGCGAGCGACTGACTGTGCGAGCGACTGGCTGTGCGAGCGACTGACTGTGCGAGGACTGACTGTGCGAGCGACTGACTGTGCGAGTGACTGACTGTGCGAGCGACTGACTGTGCGAGTGACTGACTGTGCGAGCGACTGGCTGTGCGAGCGACTGGCTGTGCGAGCGACTGACTGTGCGAGCGACTGACTGTGCGAGTGACTGACTGTGCGAGCGACTGACTGTGCGAGTGACTGACTGTGCGAGCGACTGGCTGTGCGAGCGACTGGCTGTGCGAGCGACTGGCTGTGCGAGTGACTGACTGTGCGAGCGACTGACTGTGCGAGCGACTGACTGTGCGAGCGACTGGCTGTGCGAGCGACTGACTGTGCGAGCGACTGACTGTGCGAGTGACTGGCTGTGCGCGACTGACTGTGCGAGGGACTGACTGTGCGAGCGACTGACTGTGCGAGCGACTGACTGTGCGAGCGACTGACTGTGCGAGCGACTGACTGTGCGAGCGACTGACTGTGCGAGCGACTGACTGTGCGAGCGACTGACTGTGCGAGTGACTGACTGTGCGAGCGACTGACTGTGCGAGCGACTGACTGTGCGAGCGAGACTGACTGTGCGAGCGACTGACTGTGCGAGCGACTGACTGTGCGAGCGACTGCCTGTGCGAGCGACTGACTGTGCGAGTGACTGACTGTGCGAGCGACTGACTGTGCGAGCGACTGACTGTGCGAGCGACGGACTCGACCTGTGCGAGCGACTGACTGTGCGAGCGACTGACTGTGCGAGCGACTGACTGTGCGAGAGTACTGATCTGTGCGAGCGACTGACTGTGAGAAGCGACTGACTGTGCGAGCTGACTGACTGTGCGAGCGACTGACTGTGCGAGCGACTGACTGTGCGAGCGACTGACTGACTGTGCGAGCGACTGGCTGTGCGAGCGACTGACCTGTGCGAGCGACTGACTGACTGTGCGAGCGACTGCTGTGCGAGCGACTGGCTGTGCGAGCGACTGACTGTGCGAGCGACTGACTGTGCGAGCGACTGACTGTGCGAGCGACTGACTGTGCGAGCGACTGACTGTGCGAGCGACTGACTGTGCGAGCGACTGACTGTGCGAGCGACTGACTGTGCGAGCGATGGCTGTGCGAGCGACTGGCTGTGCGAGCGACTGCTGGCGAGCGACTGACTGTGCGAGCGACTGACTGTGCGAGCGACTGACTGTGCGAGCGACTGACTGTGCGAGCGACTGACTGACTGTGCGAGCGACTGGCTGTGCGAGCGACTGACTGTGCGAGCGACTGACTGACTGTGCGAGCGACTGGCTGTGCGAGCGACTGCTGTGCGGCGACTGACTAGACTGTGCGAGGACTGACTGTCAGCGACTGACTGTGCGAGCGACTGACTGACTGTGCGAGCGACTGACTTGCGAGCGACTGACTGTGCGAGGCGACTGACTGTGCGAGCGACTGTCTGTGCGAGCGACTGACTGACTGTGCGAGTCGACTGGCTGTGCGAGCGACTGACTGTGCGAGCGACTGACTGACTGTGCGAGCGACTGACTGTGCGAGCGACTGACTGTGCGAGCGACTGACTGTGCGAGCGACTGACTGACTGTGCGAGCGACTGACTGTGCGAGCGACTGACTGACTGTGCGAGCGACTGACTGACTGTGCGAGCGACTGGCTGTGCGAGCGACTGACTGACTGTGCGAGCACTGTGCGAGCGACTGGCTGTGCGAGCGACTGACTGACTGTGCGAGCGACTGACTGACTGTGCGAGCGACTGACTGTGCGAGCGACTGACTGTGCGAGCGACTGACTGTGCGAGCGACTGACTGTGCGAGCGACTGGCTGTGCGGAGCGACTGACTGACTGTGCGAGCGACTGACTGACTGTGCGAGCGACTGACTGTGCGAGCGACTGACTGTGCGAGCGACTGACTGTGCGAGCGACTGACTGTGCGAGCGACTGACTGTGCGAGCGACTGACTGACTGTGCGAGCGACTGGCTGTGCGAGCGACTGACTGACTGTGCGAGCGACTGACTGTGCGAGCGACTGACTGTGCGAGCGACTGACTGACTGTGCGAGTGACTGACTGTGCGAGCGACTGACTGTGCGAGCGACTGACTGACTGTGCGAGCGACTGGCTGTGCGAGCGACTGACTGACTGTGCGAGCGACTGACTGTGCGAGCGACTGACTGTGCGAGCGACTGACTGTGCGAGTGACTGACTGTGCGAGCGACTGACTGTGCGAGCGACTGACTGTGCGAGCGACTGACTGACTGTGCGAGCGACTGACTGTGCGAGCGACTGACTGTGCGAGTGACTGACTGTGCGAGCGACTGACTGTGCGAGCGACTGACTGTGCCACCGACTGACTGTGCGAGCGACTGACTGTGCGAGCGACTGGGCTGTGCGAGCGACTGGCTGTGCGAGTGACTGACTGTGCGAGCGACTGGCTGTGCGAGTGACTGGCTGTGCGAGTGACTGACTGTGCGAGTGACTGACTGTGCCACCGACTGACTGTGCGAGCGACTGGCTGTGCGAGCGACTGGCTGTGCGAGTGACTGACTGTGCGAGTGACTGACTGTGCGAGTGACTGACTGTGCGAGTGACTGACTGTGCCACCGACTGACTGTGCGAGCGACTGACTGTGCGAGTGACTGGCTGTGCGAGTGACTGACTGTGCGAGTGACTGACTGTGCGAGTGACTGGCTGTGCCACCTGACTGACTGCCACCGACTGACTGTGCCACCGACTGGCTGTGCCACTGACTGACTGCCACCGACTGACTGTGCCACCGACTGACTGTGCCACCGACTGACTGTGCGAGTGACTGGCTGTGCCACCGACTGACTGTGCGAGTGACTGGCTGTGCCACCGACTGACTGTGCCACCGACTGACTGTGCGAGTGACTGGCTGTGCGAGCGACTGACTGTGCGAGCGACTGACTGTGCGAGTGACTGGCTGTGCGAGTGACTGGCTGTGCCACTGACTGACTGCCACCGACTGACTGTGCCATCGACTGACTGTGCCACCGACTGACTGTGCGAGTGACTGACTGTGCCACTGACTGTTGTGAGTGACTGACTGTGCGAGCGGACTGACTGTGCGAGTGACTGGCTGTGCCACTGACTGACTGTGCCACCGACTGACTGTGCCACCGACTGACTGTGCCACCGACTGACTGTGCGAGTGACTGACTGTGCCACCGACTGACTGTGCCACTGACTGACTGTGCCACTGACTGACTGTGCGAGTGACTGACTGTGCCACCGACTGACTGTGCCACTGACTGACTGTGCCACTGACTGACTGTGCCACCGACTGACTGTGCGAGTGACTGACTGTGCCACCGACTGGCTGTGGCGAGTGATTGACTGTGCCACTGACTGACTGTGCGAGTGATTGACTGTGCCACTGACTGACTGTGCGAGTGACTGGCTGTGCGAGCGACTGACTGTGCGAGCGACTGACTGTGCGAGTGACTGGCTGTGCGAGCGACTGACTGTGCGAGCGACTGACTGTGCGAGCGACTGACTGTGCGAGCGACTGACTGTGGCGAGCGACCTGACTGTGCGAGCGACTGACTGTGCGAGCGACTGACTGTGCGAGCGACTGACTGTGCGAGCGACTGACTGTGCGAAGTGGACTGACTGTGCCACTGACTGACTGCGAGTGACTGACTGTGCGAGTGACTGACTGTGCCACCGACTGACTGTGCGAGCGACTGACTGTGCGAGCGACTGACTGTGCGAGTGACTGGCTGTGCGAGTGACTGACTGTGCGAGCGACTGGCTGTGCGAGTGACTGGCTGTGCGAGCGACTGACTGTGCGAGTGACTGACTGTGCGAGTGACTGACTGTGCGAGTGACTGACTGTGCGAGCGACTGCTGTGCGAGCGACTGGCTGTGCGAGTGACTGGCTGTGCGAGCGACTGACTGTGCGAGCGACTGACTGTGCGAGCGACTGGCTGTGCGAGTGACTGGCTGTGCGAGTGACTGGCTGTGCGAGTGACTGGCTGTGCGAGCGACTGGCTGTGCGAGCGACTGACTGTGCGAGTGACTGACTGTGCGAGTGACTGGCTGTGCGAGTGACTGGCTGTGCGAGCGACTGGCTGGTGCGAGTGACTGGCTGTGCGAGTGACTGGCTGTGCGAGTGACTGGCTGTGCGAGCGACTGACTGTGCGAGCGACTGACTGTGCGAGCGACTGACTGTGCGAGCGACTGGCTGTGCGAGTGACTGGCTGTGCGAGCGACTGGCTGTGCGAGTGACTGGCTGTGCGAGTGACTGGCTGTGCGAGTGACTGGCTGTGCGAGCGACTGACTGTGCGAGCGACTGACTGTGCGAGCGACTGACTGTGCGAGCGACTGGCTGTGCGAGTGACTGGCTGTGCGGAGTGACTGGCTGTGCGAGTGACTGGCTGTGCGAGCGACTGACTGTGCGAGTGACTGACTGTGCGAGTGACTGACTGTGCGAGTGACTGACTGTGCGAGCGACTGGCTGTGCGAGCGACTGGCTGTGCGAGTGACTGGCTGTGCGAGCGACTGACTGTGCGAGCGACTGACTGTGCGAGTGACTGGCTGTGCCACTGACTGACTGTGCGAGCGACTGGCTGTGCGAGCGACTGGCTGTGCGAGCGACTGGCTGTGCGAGTGACTGACTGTGCGAGGCGACTGGCTGTGCGAGTGACTGACTGTGCGAGTGACTGGCTGTGCGAGTGACTGACTGTGCGAGCGACTGGCTGTGCGAGCGACTGGCTGTGCGAGCGACTGGCTGTGCGAGCGACTGGCTGTGCCACTGACTGGCTGTGCGAGCGACTGACTGTGCGAGCGACTGACTGTGCGAGCGACTGGCTGTGCGAGTGACTGACTGTGCCACTGACTGACTGTGCGAGTGACTGGCTGTGCGAGCGACTGACTGTGCGAGCGACTGACTGTGCGAGTGACTGGCTGTGCCACTGACTGACTGTGCGAGTGACTGACTGTGCGAGCGACTGACTGTGCGAGCGACTGACTGTGCGAGCGACTGACTGTGCGAGTGACTGACTGTGCGAGTGACTGGCTGTGCCACTGACTGGCTGTGCGAGCGACTGACTGTGCGAGCGACTGGCTGTGCCACTGACTGACTGTGCGAGTGACTGGCTGTGCGAGTGACTGACTGTGCGAGCGACTGACTGTTGCGAGCGACTGACTGTGCGAGCGACTGACTGTGCGAGTGACTGACTGTGCGAGTGACTGACTGTGCGAGCGACTGACTGTGCGAGCGACTGGCTGTGCGAGCGACTGGCTGTGCGAGCGACTGACTGTGCGAGCGACTGACTGTGCGAGTGACTGACTGTGCGAGTGACTGACTGTGCGAGTGACTGACTGTGCGAGCGACTGGCTGTGCGAGCGACTGGCTGTGCGAGCGACTGACTGTGCGAGCGACTGACTGTGCGAGTGACTGACTGTGCGAGTGACTGACTGTGCGAGCGACTGGCTGTGCGAGGCGACTGGCTGTGCGAGCGACTGACTGTGCGAGTGACTGGCTGTGCGAGTGACTGACTGTGCGAGTGACTGGCTGTGCGAGTGACTGACTGTGCGAGTGACTGGCTGTGCGAGTGACTGGCTGTGCGAGCGACTGGCTGTGCGAGCGACTGGCTGTGCGAGCGACTGACTGTGCGAGTGACTGGCTGTGCGAGTGACTGACTGTGCGAGTGACTGGCTGTGCGAGTGACTGACTGTGCGAGCGACTGGCTGTGCGAGCGACTGGCTGTGCGAGCGACTGACTGTGCGAGTGACTGGCTGTGCGAGTGACTGACTGTGCGAGTGACTGGCTGTGCGAGTGACTGACTGTGCGAGTGACTGGCTGTGCGAGTGACTGGCTGTGCGAGCGACTGGCTGTGGCGAGCGACTGGCTGTGCGAGCGACTGACTGTGCGAGCGACTGGCTGTGCGAGCGACTGACTGTGCGAGTGACTGACTGTGCGAGTGACTGGCTGTGCGAGCGACTGGCTGTGCGAGCGACTGGCTGTGCGAGCGACTGACTGTGCGAGCGACTGGCTGTGCGAGCGACTGACTGTGCGAGTGACTGACTGTGCGAGCGACTGACTGTGCGAGTGACTGACTGTGCGAGTGACTGGCTGTGCGAGCGACTGGCTGTGCGAGCGACTGCTGTGCGAGTGACTGACTGTGCGAGCGACTGGCTGTGCGAGTGACTGGCTGTGCGAGTGACTGACTGTGCGAGCGACTGGCTGTGCGAGCGACTGGCTGTGCGAGTGACTGACTGTGCGAGCGACTGGCTGTGCGAGCGACTGGCTGTGCGAGCGACTGTCTGTGCGAGTGACTGACTGTGCGAGCGACTGGCTGTGCGAGCGACTGGCTGTGCGAGCGACTGGCTGTGCGAGCGACTGGCTGTGCGAGCGACTGGCTGTGCGAGAGACTGGCTGTGCGAGTGACTGACTGTGCGAGTGACTGACTGTGCGAGCGACTGACTGTGCCACCGACTGACTGTGCGAGTGACTGACTGTGCGAGTGACTGACTGTGCGAGCGACTGGACTGTGCGAGCGACTGACTGTGCGAGCGACTGACTGTGCGAGCGACTGACTGTGCGAGTGACTGGCTGTGCGAGTGACTGACTGTGCGAGCGACTGGCTGTGCGAGTGACTGGCTGTGCGAGCGACTGGCTGTGCGAGTGACTGGCTGTGCGAGCGACTGACTGTGCGAGCGACTGACTGTGCGAGCGACTGACTGTGCGAGTGACTGACTGTGCGAGCGACTGACTGTGCGAGTGACTGACTGTGGCGAGCGACTGACTGTGCGAGCGACTGGCTGTGCGAGCGACCTGACTGTGCGAGTGACTGACTGTGCGAGTGACTGACTGTGCGAGCGACTGACTGTGCGAGCGACTGGCTGTGCGAGCGACTGACTGTGCGAGCGACTGACTGTGCGAGTGACTGACTGTGCGAGCGACTGACTGTGCGAGCGACTGACTGCGAGCGACTGACTGTGCGAGTGACTGACTGTGCGAGCGACTGACTGTGCGAGCGACTGACTGTGCGAGCGACTGACTGTGCGAGCGACTGGCTGTGCGAGCGACTGGCTGTGCGAGCGACTGACTGTGCGAGTGACTGACTGTGCGAGCGACTGACTGTGCGATGTGACTGACTGTGCGAGCGACTGGCTGTGCGAGCGACTGACTGTGCGAGCGACTGACTGTGCGAGCGACTGACTGTGCGAGCGACTGACTGTGCAAGTGACTGACTGTGCGAGCGACTGACTGTGCGAGCGACTGACTGTGCGAGCGACTGACTGTGCGAGCGACTGACTGTGCGAGTGACTGGCTGTGCGAGTGACTGACTGTGCGAGTGACTGGCTGTGCGAGTGACTGACTGTGCGAGTGACTGACTGTGCCACTGACTGACTGTGCGAGCGACTGACTGTGCGAGCGACTGACTGTGCGAGCGACTGACTGTGCGAGCGACTGACTGTGCGAGGCGACTGACTGTGCGAGTGACTGACTGTGCGAGCGACTGGACTGTGCGAGCGACTGACTGTGCGAGCGACTGACTGTGGCGAGCGACTGGCTGTGCGAGCGACTGACTGTGCGAGTGACTGACTGTGCGAGTGACTGACTGTGCGAGCGACTGGCTGTGCGAGCGACTGACTGTGCGAGCGACTGGCTGTGCGAGCGACTGACTGTGCGAGCGACTGGCTGTGCGAGCGACTGACTGTGCGAGCGACTGACTGTGCGAGCGACTGGCTGTGCGAGCGACTGACTGACTGTGCGAGCGACTGACTGTGCGAGCGACTGACTGTGCGAGCGACTGACTGTGCGAGCGACTGGCTGTGCGAGCGACTGACTGTGCGAGCGACTGACTGTGCGAGCGACTGACTGTGCGAGTGACTGACTGTGCGAGCGACTGACTGTGCGAGTGACTGACTGTGCGAGCGACTGACTGTGCGAGCGACTGGCTGTGCGAGCGACTGACTGTGCGAGCGACTGACTGTGCGAGTGACTGACTGTGCGAGCGACTGACTGTGCGAGTGACTGACTGTGCGAGCGACTGGCTGTGCGAGCGACTGACTGTGCGAGCGACTGGCTGTGCGAGCGACTGGCTGTGCGAGCGACTGACTGTGCGAGTGACTGACTGTGCGAGCGACTGACTGTGCGAGTGACTGACTGTGCGAGCTGACTGACTGTGCGAGCGACTGGCTGTGCGAGCGACTGACTGTGCGAGCGACTGACTGTGCGAGTGACTGACTGTGCGAGTGACTGACCTGTGCGAGCGACTGACTGTGCGAGTGACTGACTGTGCGAGCGACTGGCTGTGCGAGTGACTGACTGTGCGAGCGACTGACTGTGCGAGTGACTGACTGTGCGAGCGACTGACTGTGCGAGTGACTGACTGTGCGACGCGACTGACTGTGCGAGTGACTGACTGTGCGAGCGACTGACTGTGCGAGCGACTGACTGTGAGAGCGACTGACTGTGCGAGTGACTGACTGTGCGAGCGACTGACTGTGCGAGCGACTGACTGTGCGAGCGACTGACTGACTGTTGCGAGCGACTGGCTGTGCGAGCGACTGACTGTGCGAGCGGACTGACTGACTGTGCGAGCGACTGGCTGTGCGAGCGACTGGTCTGTGCGACGACTGACTGACTGTGCGAGCGGACTGACTGTGCGAGCGACTGACTGTGCGAGCGACTGACTGACTGTGCGAGCGACTGACTGTGCGAGCGACTGACTGTGCGAGCGACTGACTGACTGTGCGAGCGACTGGCTGTGCGAGCGACTGACTGTGCGAGCGACTGACTGACTGTGCGAGCGACTGGCTGTGCGAGCGACTGACTGTGCGAGCGGACTGACTGTGCGAGCGACTGACGACTGTGCGAGCGACTGACTGTGCGAGCGACTGACTGACTGTGCGAGCGACTGGCTGTGCGAGCGACTGACTGTGCGAGCGACTGACTGACTGCGAGCGACTGGCTGTGCGAGCGACTGACTGACTGTGCGAGTGACTGACTGTGCGAGCGACTGACTGTGCGAGCGACTGACTGTGCGAGCGACTGACTGACTGTGCGAGCGACTGGCTGTGCGAGCGACTGCTGGCGAGCGACTGACTGTGCGAGCGACTGACTGGACTGTGCGAGCGACTGACTGACTGTGCGATGACTGACTGTGCGAGCGACTGGCTGTGCGAGCGACTGACTGTGCGAGCGACTGACTGACTGTGCGAGCGACTGGCTGTGCGAGCGACTGACTGACTGTGCGAGCGACTGGCTGTGCGAGCGACTGGCTGGCGAGCGACTGACTGCTGTGCGAGCGACTGACTGTGCGAGCGACTGACTGTGCGAGCGACTGACTGACTGTGCGAGCGACTGGCTGGTGCGAGCGACTGACTGTGCGAGCGACTGACTGTGCGAGCGACTGGCTGTGCGAGCGACTGGCTGTGCGAGCGACTGACTGACTGTGCGAGTGACTGACTGTGCGAGCGACTGACTGTGCGAGCGACTGACTGTGCAGCGACTGACTGACTGTGCGAGCGACTGGCTGTGCGAGCGACTGACTGTGCGAGCGACTGACTGACTGTGCGAGCGACTGACTGTGCGAGCGACTGACTGTGCGAGCGACTGACTGTGCGAGCGACTGACTGACTGTGCGAGCGACTGACTGTGCGAGCGACTGACTGACTGTGCGAGCGACTGACTGACTGTGCGAGCGACTGGCTGTGCGAGCGACTGACTGACTGTGCGAGCGACTGACTGTGCGAGCCACTGACTGACTGTGCGAGCGACTGACTGACTGTGCGAGCGACTGGCTGTGCGAGCGACTGACTGACTGTGCGAGCGACTGACTGTGCGAGCGACTGACTGTGCGAGCGACTGACTGACTGTGCGAGTGACTGACCTGTGCGAGCGACTGGCTGTGCGAGCGACTGACTGACTGTGCGAGCGACTGACTGTGCGAGCGACTGACTGTGCGAGCGACTGACTGACTGTGCGAGCGACTGACTGTGCGAGCGACTGACTGTGCGAGCGACTGACTGACTGTGCGAGTGACTGACTGTGCGAGCGACTGGCTGTGCGAGCGACTGACTGACTGTGCGAGCGACTGACTGTGCGAGCGACTGACTGTGCGAGCGACTGACTGACTGTGCGAGCGACTGGCTGTGCGAGCGACTGACTGTGCGAGCGACTGACTGACTGTGCGAGCGACTGACTGTGCGAGCGACTGACTGACTGTGCGAGCGACTGACTGTGCGAGCGACTGACTGACTGTGCGAGCGACTGACTGTGCGAGCGACTGACTGTGCGAGCGACTGACTGTGCGAGCGACTGACTGACTGTGCGAGCGACTGACTGTGCGAGCGACTGACTGACTGTGCGAGCGACTGGCTGTGCGAGCGACCTGACTGACTGTGCGAGCGACTGACTGTGCGAGCGACTGACTGTGCGAGCGACTGACTGTGCGAGTGACTGACTGTGCGAGCGACTGACTGTGCGAGCGACTGACTGTGCGAGCGACTGACTGACTGTGCGAGCGACTGACTGTGCGAGTGACTGACTGTGCGAGCGACTGACTGTGCGAGCGACTGACTGTGCGAGCGAACTGACTGACTGTGCGAGCGACTGACTGTGCGAGTGACTGACTGTGCGAGCGACTGACTGTGCGAGCGACTGACTGTGCCAGCCGACTGACTGTGCGAGCGACTGACTGTGCGAGCGACTGGCTGTGCGAGTGACTGACTGTGCGAGCGACTGGCTGTGCGAGCGACTGGCTGTGCGGTGACTGACTGTGCGAGCGACTGGCTGTGCGAGTGACTGGCTGTGCGAGTGACTGACTGTGCGAGTGACTGACTGGCCACCGACTGACTGTGCGAGCGACTGGCTGTGCGAGCGACCTGGCTGTGCGAGTGACTGACTGTGCGAGTGACTGACTGTGCGAGTGACTGACTGTGCGAGTGACTGACTGGGCCACCGACTGACTGTGCGAGCGACTGACTGTGCGAGTGACTGGCTGTGCGAGTGACTGACTGTGCGAGTGACTGACTGTGCGAGTGACTGGCTGTGCCACTGACTGACTGCCACCGACTGACTGTGCCACCGACTGGCTGTGCCACTGACTGACTGCCACCGACTGACTGTGCCACCCGACTGACTGTGCCACCGACTGACTGTGCGAGTGACTGGCTGTGCCACCGACTGACTGTGCGAGTGACTGGCTGTGCCACCGACTGACTGTGCCACCGACTGACTGTGCGAGTGACTGGCTGTGCGAGCGACTGACTGTGCGAGCGACCTGACTGTGCGAGTGACTGGCTGTGCGAGTGACTGGCTGTGCCACTGACTGACTGCCACCGACTGACTGTGCCATCGACTGACTGTGCCACCGACTGACTGTGCGAGTGACTGACTGTGCCACTGACTGTGTGAGTGACTGACTGTGCGAGCGACTGACTGTGCGAGTGACTGGCTGTGCCACTGACTGACTGTGCCACCGACTGACTGTGCCACCGACTGACTGTGCCACCGACTGACTGTGCGAGTGACTGACTGTGCCACCGACTGACTGTGCCACTGACTGACTGTGCCACTGACTGACTGTGCGAGTGACTGACTGTGCCACCGACTGACTGTGCCACTGACTGACTGTGCCACTGACTGACTGTGCCACCGACTGACTGTGCGAGTGACTGACTGTGCCACCGACTGACTGTGCCACTGACTGACTGTGCCACTGACTGACTGTGCGAGTGACTGACTGTGCGAGTGACTGACTGTGCGAGTGACTGACTGTGCCACCGACTGGCTGTGCCACTGACTGACTGTGCCACCGACTGACTGTGCGAGCGACTGGCTGTGCGAGCGACTGGCAGTGCGAGCGACTGACTGTGCGAGTGACTGACTGTGCGAGTGACTGACTGTGCGAGCGACTGACTGTGCGAGCGACTGGGCTGTGCGAGCGACTGACTGTGCGAGTGACTGACTGTGCCACTGACTGACTGCCACCGACTGACTGTGCAAGTGACTGACTGTGCGAGTGACTGGCTGTGCCACTGACTGACTGCCACCGACTGACTGTGCCACCGACTGACTGTGCCACCGACTGACTGTGCGAGTGACTGGCTGTGCCACTGACTGACTGTGCCACCGACTGACTGTGCCACGACTGACTGTGCCACCGACTGACTGTGCGAGTGACTGACTGTGCCACCGACTGTGTGAGTGACTGACTGTGCGAGTGACTGACTGTGCCACTGACTGGCTGTGCGAGTGACTGACTGAGCCACCGACTGACTGTGCCACCGACTGACTGTGCCACCGACTGACTGTGCCACCGACTGACTGTGCGAGTGACTGGCTGTGCGAGTGACTGGCTGTGCCACCGACTGACTGTGCCACCGACTGACTGTGCCACCGACTGACTGTGCGAGCGACTGACTGTGCGAGTGACTGACTGTGCGAGTGACTGACTGTGCGAGTGACTGACTGTGCGAGTGACTGACTGTGCGAGCGACTGACTGTGCGAGTGACTGACTGTGCGAGTGGACTGACTGTGCGAGCGACTGGCTGTGCCACTGACTGGCTGTGCGAGTGACTGACTGAGCCACCGACTGACTGTGCCACCGACTGACTGTGCCACCGACTGACTGTGCCACCGACTGGCTGTGCGAGTGACTGACTGTGCGAGCGACTGACTGTGCGAGCGACTGACTGTGCGAGCGACTGGCTGTGCCACCGACTGACTGTGCGAGCGACTGACTGTGCGAGCGACTGACTGTGCAAGTGACTGACTGTGCGAGTGACTGACTGTGCGAGTGACTGACTGTGCGAGAGTGACTGACTGTGCCACCGACTGACTGTGCGAGCGACTGACTGTGCGAGTGACTGACTGTGCGAGTGACTGACTGTGCGAGCGACTGACTGTGCGAGTGACTGCTGTGCCACCGACTGACTGTGCCACCGACTGACTGTGCCACCGACTGACTGTGCGAGTGACTGACTGACTGTGCGAGTGACTGACTGTGCGAGTGACTGACTGTGCGAGTGACTGGCTGTGCCACCGACTGACTGTGCCACCGACTGACTGTGCCACCGACTGACTGTGCCACCGACTGACTGTGCCACCGACTGACTGTGCGAGTGACTGACTGTGCCACTGACTGTGTGAGTGACTGACTGTGCGAGCGACTGACTGTGCGAGTGACTGGCTGTGCCACTGACTGACTGTGCCACCGACTGACTGTGCCACCGACTGACTGTGCCACCGACTGACTGTGCGAGCGACTGACTGTGCCACCGACTGACTGTGCGAGTGACTGACTGACTGACTGGCTGGCTGACTGGCTGTGCCACCGACTGACTGTGCCACCGACTGACTGTGCCAGTGACTGACTGTGCCACTGACTGACTGTGCGAGTGACTGACTGTGCCACTGACTGACTGTGCGAGTGACTGACTGTGCGAGTGACTGACTGACTGACTGACTGACTGACTGGCTGACTGGCTGACTGACTGACTGACTGACTGACTGGCTGACTGGCTGTGCGAGTGACTGACTGTGCCACTGACTGACTGTGCCACTGACTGACTGTGCCACCGACTGACTGTGCGAGCGACTGGCTGTGCGAGTGACTGGCTGTGCGAGTGACTGGCTGTGGCACTGACTGACTGTGCGAGTGACTGGCTGTGCCACTGACTGACTGTGCGAGTGACTGACTGACTGGCTGACTGACCGACTGACTGACTGGCTGACTGGCTGCCTGTACAGGTCAAGGTGCCTCTTCCTGAGGAACTTGGCAGCGAGTGTGAGCGAGGAGACGCTGCAGACTTTGTTTGGCGCGTTCGGGAGTCTGGAGCGAGTGAAGAAAGTGAAGGACTTACGCTTTCATTCACTTCGAGGAGAGGGACTCGGCACTGAAGGTGAGACCGATAGTCACCCGCTCGCTCGCTCACCCACTCGCTCATTCACCCCGCTCGCTCTCACCCGCTCGCTCACCCACTCGCTTATTCACTCATTCACGTGCTCACCCGCTCGCCTTCGCTCACCCACCTCGCTCATTCACTCCTCGCTCACCCACCCGCTCGCTCGCTCACCCACTCGCTTATTCACTCATCTCACCCGCTCGCTCACCCGCTCGCTCACCCGCTCGCTTATTCACTCATTCACGTGCTCACCCCGCTCGCTCGCCCACTCAACTCGCTCACCCACTCACCCACCCGCTCACTCGCCGCTCACCCGCTCGCTTATTCACTCATTCACCCGCTCCGCTCACCACACCCCTCACTCACTCCTCGCTCACCCACCGGCTCGCTCGTCCGCTTACTCACTCACTCATTCACTCACCTGCTCACCCACTCACCCACTAGCTCACCCACCCGGTAACTCGCCTACCTCGCTCACCCTCTCATTCTCTCACTCGCCCACCCACTCACTCATCCACCTACTCACCCACTCACCCACCTACTCACCCACTCACTCACCCACTCACTCACTCACCCACTCACTCACCCACCCGCCCGCTCACCAACCCACTCGTTCAACCCACTGACTCGCTCGCCCACTCACCAACCCATCCACTCACCCACCCACTCACCAACCCACCCACCCACTCACCAACCCACCCACTCACTCACCAACCCACTCGCTCACCCACCCACCCACTCACTCACCCACTCACCAACCCACTCGCTCACCAACCCACTCGCTCACCCACTGACTCGCTCGCTCACCCACTCTCTCACTCACCCACTCACCCATTCACTCACCCACTCACTCACCCACCCGCTCGCTCACCAACCCACTCGCTCACCCACTGACTCGCTCGCTCACCCCACTCACTCACCCACCCCGCTCGCTCACCAACCCACTCGCTCACCCACTGACTCGCTCGCTCACCCCACTCGCTCACCAACCCACTCGCTCACCCACTCACTCACCCACCCGCCCGCTCACCAACCCACTCGTTCACCCACTGACTCGCTCGCCCACTCGCCTCATCCACTCACCAACCCATCCACTCACCACTCACTCACCAACCCACCCCACTCACTCACTCACCAACCCACCCACTCACTCACTCACCAACCCACCCACTCACTCACTCACCAACCCACCCACTCACTCACCCACCCACTCACTCACCAACCCACCCACTCACTCACCAACCCACCCACTCACTCACTCACCCACTCACTCACCAACCCACCCACTCACTCACCAACCCACCCACTCACTCACCCACCCACTCACTCACCAACCCACCCACTCACTCACCCACCCACTCACTCACCAACCCACCCACTCACTCACCAACCCACCCACTCACTCACTCACCAACCCACCCACTCACTCACTCACCAACCCACCCACTCACTCACCAACCCACCCACTCACTCACTCACCAACCCACCCACTCACTCACCAACCCACCCACTCACTCACCAACCCACCCACCCACTCGCTCACCAACCCACCCACCCACTCACTCACCAACCCACCCACTCACTCACCAACCCACCCACTCACCAACCCACCCACTCACTCACCAACCCACCCCACTCACTCACCAACCCACTCACTCACTCACCAACCCACCCACTCACTCACCAACCCACCCACTCACTCACTCACCAACCCACCCACTCACTCACCAACCAACCCACCCACTCACTCACCAACCCACCCACCCACTCGCTCACCAACCCACCCACTCACTCACCAACCCACCCACTCACTCACCAACCCACCCACTCACCAACCCACCCACTCACTCACCAACCCACCCACTCACTCACCAACCCACCCACTCACTCACTCACCAACCCACCCACTCAGTCACCAACCCACCCACTCACTCACTCACCAACCCACCCACTCACTCACCAACCCACCCACTCACTCACTCACCAACCCACCCACTCGCTCACCAACCCACCCACTCACTCACCAACCCACCCACTCACTCACCAACCCACCCACTCACTCACCAACCCACCCACTCACTCACCAACCCACCCACTCACTCACTCACCAACCCACCCACTCACTCACCAACCCACCCACTCACTCAC
Organism: Lampetra planeri; assembly: GCF_965212315.1. Taxonomy (NCBI): domain Eukaryota; kingdom Metazoa; phylum Chordata; class Hyperoartia; order Petromyzontiformes; family Petromyzontidae; genus Lampetra; species Lampetra planeri. The sequence continues at coordinate 5,759 of NW_027614577.1, read as the reverse complement.
TCACCAACCCACTCACTCACCAACCCACCCACTCACTCACTCACCAACCCACCCACTCACTCACCCACTCACCCACCCACTCGCTCACCAACCCACTCGCTCACCCACCCACTCACTCACCCACTCAACCCACCCACTCGCTCACACCACCCACTCACTCACCCACTCACCCACCCACTCACCAACCCACTCGCTCACCAACCCACTCGCTCACCACCCACCCACTCACTCACCCACTCACCAACCCACCCACTCACTCACCCACTCACCCACCCACTCGCTCACCCACCCACTCACTCACCCACTCACCCACCCACTCACCAACCCACTCGCTCACCAACCCACTCGCTCACCCACCCACCCACTCACTCACCCACTCACCAACCCACCCACTCACTCACCCACTCACCCACCCACTCGCTCACCCACCCACTCACTCACCCACTCACCCACCCACTCACCAACCCACTCGCTCACCAACCCACTCGCTCACCCACCCCACCCACTCACTCACCCACTCACCAACCCACCCACTCACTCACCCACTCACCCACCCACTCGCTCACCCACCCACTCACTCACCCACTCACCCACCCACTCACCAACCCACTCGCTCACCAACCCACTCGCTCACCCACCCACCCCACTCACTCACCCACTCACCAACCCACCCACTCACTCACCCACTCACCAACCCACTCGCTCACCAACCCACTCGCTCACCCACTGACTCGCTCGCTCACCCACTCACTCACCCACCCACTCACTCACCCACTCACCCACTCACTCACCCACCCGCTCGCTCACCAACCCACTCGCTCACCCACTGACTCGCTCGCTCACCCACTCGCTCACCAACCCACTCGCTCACCCACTGACTCGCTCGCTCACCCACTCGCTCACCAACCCACTCGCTCACCCACCCGCTCGCTCACCAACCCACTCGCTCACCCACTGACTCGCTCGCTCACCCACTCGCTCACCAACCCACTCGCTCACCCACTGACTCGCTCGCTCACCCACTCACTCACCCACCCACTCACTCACCCACTCGCTCACCCCACTCACTCACCCACCCGCTCGCTCACCAACCCACTCGCTCACCCACTGACTCGCTCGCTCACCCACCTCGCTCACCAACCCACTCGCTCACCCACTGACTCGCTCGCTCACCCACTCGCTCACCAACCCACTCGCTCACCACTGACTCGCTCGCTCACCCACTCTCTTCCCTTGTCTCTCTCGCCGTGTCTCCCCACTTGCTCACCCTATAGAGGGTGTCTCTGTGTGTGTGTCTGTGTGTGTCCTCTGTGTGTGTGTGTCTCTGTGTGTGTGTGTGTAACTGTGGTGTATGTCTGTGTATCTGTGTGTAGCTGTGTGTGTGTGTCTCTGTGTGTGTGTGTGTCTAACTGTGTGTGTGTCTAACTGTGTGTGTGTGTCTCTGTGTGTGTGTGTATCACTGTGTGTGTGTGTAACTGTGTGTGTGTCTCTGTGTGTGTGTGTATCACTGTGTGTGTGTGTCTCTGTGTGTGTGTCTCTGTGTGTAACTCTGTGTGTGTGTGTCTCTGTGTGTGTGTGTCTCTGTGTGTGTGTCTCTGTGTGTAACTCTGTGTATCTCTGTGTGTGTGTAACTGTGTGTGTGTGTGTATCTGTGTGTGTGTGTAACTGTGTGTGTGTGTGTCTCTGTGTGTGTGTAACTCTGTGTGTGTGTGTGTATCTGTGTGTGTGTCTCTGTGTGTGTGTGTCTCTGTGTGTGTGTGTAACTGTGTGTTGTGTGTATCTGTGTGTGTGTGTAACTGTGGTGTGTGTGTCTCTGTGTGTGTGTAACTGTGTGTGTGTGTGTCTCTGTGTGTGTGTCTCTGTGTGTGTGTGTAACTGTGTGTGTGTCTCTGTGTGTGTGTGTGTCTCTTTGTGTGTGTGTCTCTGTGTGTGTGTCTCTGTGTGTGTGTGTAACTGTGTGTGTATCTCTGTGTGTGTGTGTGTAACTGTGTGTGTGTAACTGTGTGTGTGTGTCTGTGTGTGTGTGTGTCTCTGTGTGTGTGTATCTGTGTGTGTGTGTATCTGTGTGTGTGTGTGTAACTGTGTGTGTGTGTATCTCTGTGTGTGTGTAACTGTGTGTGTGTGTGTAACTGTGTGTGTGTGTGTCTCTGTGTGTGTGTCTCTGTGTGTGTGTGTGTATCTGTGTGTGTGTGTGTCTCTGTGTGTGTGTAACTGTGTGTGTGTGTGTAACTGTGTGTGTGTAACTGTGTGTGTGTGTGTCTCTGTGTGTGTGTCTCTGTGTGTGTGTGTGTATCTGTGTGTGTGTGTGTCTCTGTGTGTGTGTAACTGTGTGTGTGTGTGTAACTGTGTGTGTGTGTAACTGTGTGTGTGTGTGTATCTGTGTGTGTGTGTGTCTCTGTGTGTGTGTAACTGTGTGTGTGTGTGTAACTGTGTGTGTGTGTGTCTCTGTGTGTGTGTAACTGTGTGTGTGTGTGTCTCTGTGTGTGTGTGTGTATCTGTGTGTGTGTGTGTCTCTGTGTGTGTGTAACTGTGTGTGTGTGTGTAACTGTGTGTGTGTGTGTCTCTGTGTGTGTGTCTCTGTGTGTGTGTGTGTCTCTGTGTGTGTGTACTGTGTGTGTGTAACTGTGTGTGTGTGTGTATCTGTGTGTGTGTGTGTCTCTGTGTGTGTGTATCTGTGTGTGTGTGTGTATCTGTGTGTGTGTGTGTCTCTGTGTGTGTGTGTGTAACTGTGTGTGTATCTCTGTGTGTGTGTAACTGTGTGTGTGTGTGTATCTGTGTGTGTGTGTGTCTCTGTGTGTGTGTATCTGTGTGTGTGTGTGTATCTGTGTGTGTGTGTGTCTCTGTGTGTGTGTCTCTGTGTGTGTGTATCTGTGTGTGTGTGTGTATCTGTGTGTGTGTGTGTCTCTGTGTGTGTGTCTCTGTGTGTGTGTATCTGTGTGTGTGTGTGTCTCTGTGTGTGTGTCTCTGTGTGTGTGTGTGTGTGTATCTCTGTGTGTGTGTAACTGTGTGTGTGTCTCTGTGTGTGTGTCTCTGTGTGTGTGTATCTGTGTGTGTGTCTCTGTGTGTGTGTCTCTGTGTGTGTGTCTCTGTGTGTGTGTAACTGTGTGTGTATCTCTGTGTGTGTGTCTCTGTGTGTGTGTCTCTGTGTGTGTGTAACTGTGTGTGTATCTCTGTGTGTGTGTCTCTGTGTGTGTGTCTCTGTGTGTGTATCTCTGTGTGTGTGTCTCTGTGTGTGTGTCTCTGTGTGTGTGTCTCTGTG
>NW_027614576.1:0-17500 GCF_965212315.1 Lampetra planeri | reverse complement strand
GGGGCAAGTGCTGAGACACAGACAAAGCTCCCCCAGGTAGCCTCTGGCAGGGCTGTAGGGGCAAGTGCTGAGTACAAAGACAAAGCTGCCCCAGGTAGCCTCTGGCAGGGCTGCAGGGGCAAGTGCTGAGACACAGACAAAGCACCCCCAGGTAGCCTCTAGCAGGGCTGTAGGGGCAAGTGCTGAGACACAGACAAAGCTCCATCCCCCCCAGGTAGCCTCTGGCAGGGCTGTAGGGGCAAGTGCTGAGACACAGAGATAAAGCTGCCCCAGGTAGCCTCTGGCAGGGCTGTAGGGGCAAGTGCTGAGACACAGAGACAAAGCTCCCCCAGGTAGCCTCTGGCAGGGCTGCAGGGGGCACGTGCTCAGTACACAGACAAAGCTCCCCCAGGTAGCCTCTGGCAGGGCTGCAGGGGGCACGTGCTCAGTACACAGACAAAGCTCCCCCAGGTAGCCTCTGGCAGGGCTGCAGGGGGCACGTGCTCAGTACACAGACAAAGCTCCCCCAGGTAGCCTCTGGCAGGGCTGCAGGGGGCACGTGCTCAGTACACAGACAAAGCTCCCCCAGGTAGCCTCTAGCAGGGCTGCAGGGGCAAGTGCTGAGACACACAGACAAAGCTCCCCCAGGTAGCCTCTGGCAGGGCTGTAGGGGCAAGTGCTGAGACACAGACAAAGCTCCCCCAGGTAGCCTCTGGCAGGGCTGTAGGGGCAAGTGCTGAGACACAGAGACAAAGCTCCCCCAGGCAGCCTCTAGCAGGGCTGTAGGGGCAAGTGCTGAGTACAGACAAAGCTCCACTCCCCCCCAGGTAGCCTCTAGCAGGGCTGCAGGGGCAAGTGCTGAGACACAGACAAAGCTCCCCCAGGTAGCCTCTAGCAGGGCTGCAGGGGGCAAGTGCTGAGACACAGACAAAGCTCCACTCCCCCAGGTAGCCTCTGGCAGGGCTGTAGGGGCAAGTGCTGAGTACAGAGACAAAGCTGCCCCAGGTAGCCTCTAGCAGGGAGCGGTGGGTGCAGTGGTTAGCGCGCTGCGCTATGAACCCGGCGACACGAGTTCGATTCCCGCTCATGGCCACCAACACCAGTGACGATTATCTGAACCGGTCCCGGGCCTCCCCTAGGTCGACTCAGCCTCAAATGAGTACCTGGTGCGGTGTGTAGTAAACATCGTCACTGGGGAGACAAAGGCGGCCGGGCGTGATGCTGGCCACCCACCCCCCTCGTGTGCCGTTGTGGCCTTCATAGGGGCTCGCTAACAGCACTTGCCCCTACAGTCTGTTGAGGCTACACGGGGGATCTTTGTCTTTGTGGGTGGGTGGTGTGGGTGGTGGGGTGGGTGGTGGTGGAGGTGGTGTGGGTGGTGTGGGTGGTGTAGTGTGTGTGTCACTCTGTGTGTGTGTGTCACTGTGTGTGTGTCACTGTGTCACTGTGTCTGTGTGTGTGTGACTGTGTGTGTCACTGTGTCTGTGTGTGTGTCACTGTGTGTGTGTGTGTCACTGTGTGTGTCACTGTGTGTGTGTGTGTCACTGTGTGTGTGTCACTGTGTGTATGTATGTGTGTGTGTGTCACTGTGTGTGTGTCACTGTGTGTGTCACGTGGTGTGTGTCACGTGGTGTGTGTCACTGTGTGTGTCACTGTGTGTGTCACTGTGTGTGTGTGTCACTGTGTGTGTGTCACTGTGTGTGTGTCACGTGGTGTGTGTCACGTGGTGTGTGTCACTGTGTGTGTCACTGTGTGTGTGTGTCACTGTGTGTGTGTGTCACTGTGTGTGTGTCACTGTGTGTGTCACTGTGTGTGTGTCACTGTGTGTGTGTGTCACTGTGTGTGTGTCACTGTGTGTGTGTGTCACTGTGTGTGTCACTGTGTGTGTGTCATTGTGTGTGTCACTGTGTGTGTCACTGTGTGTGTGTCACTGTGTGTGTGTCACTGTGTGTGTGTGTCACTGTGTGTGTCACTGTGTGTGTGTGTCACTGTGTGTGTGTCACTGTGTGTGTCACTGTGTGTGTGTGTCACTGTGTGTGTGTGTCACTGTGTGTGTGTCACTGTGTGTGTCACTGTGTGTGTGTGTCACTGTGTGTGTCACTGTGTGTGTGTGTCACTGTGTGTGTGTCACTGTGTGTGTGTCACTGTGTGTGTGTGTCACTGTGTGTGTGTCACTGTGTGTGTGTCACTGTGTGTGTCACTGTGTGTGTCACTGTGTGTGTGTCATTGTGTGTGTCACTGTGTGTGTCACTGTGTGTGTGTGTCACTGTGTGTGTCACTGTGTGTGTGTCACTGTGTGTGTCACTGTGTGTGTGTCACTGTGTGTGTCACTGTGTGTGTGTCACTGTGTGTGTGTCACTGTGTGTGTGTCACTGTGTGTGTCACTGTGTGTGTGTCATTGTGTGTGTCACTGTGTGTGTCACTGTGTGTGTCACTGTGTGTGTGTCACTGTGTGTGTGTCACTGTGTGTGTGTGTGTCACTGTGTGTGTGTGTCACTGTGTGTGTGTCACTGTGTGTGTCACTGTGTGTGTCACTGTGTGTGTGTGTCATTGTGTGTGTCACTGTGTGTGTCACTGTGTGTGTCACTGTGTGTGTGTCTGTGTGTGTGTGTGTGTCACTGTATGTGTGTGTCACTGTGTGTGTGTCACTGTGTGTGTGTCACTGTGTGTGTGTCACTGTGTGTGTGTCACTGTGTGTGTGTCACTGTATGTGTGTGTCACTGTGTGTGTCACTGTGTGTGTCACTGTGTGTGTCACTGTGTGTGTGTCACTGTGTGTGTCACTGTGTGTGTGTCACTGTGTGTGTGTGTCACTGTGTGTGTGTCACTGTGTGTGTGTGTCACTGTGTGTGTGTCACTGTGTGTGTGTGTGTCACTGTGTGTGTCACTGTGTGTGTCACTGTGTGTGTGTGTCACTGTGTGTGTCACTGTGTGTGTGTCACTGTGTGTGTGTGTCACTGTGTGTGTCACTGTGTGTGTCACTGTGTGTGTGTGTCACTGTGTGTGTGTGTCACTGTGTGTGTGTGTCACTGTGTGTGTCACTCACCTGGGGGTCGTCGTGCTCTCAGGAACTCCCTGAGGTTTCCCTTCGACGCAAACTCCACCAGCACCAGGAGAGGCCCTGACGACACACGCGCACACAGCTAGAGGCAAAGCTCCCCCAGGTAGCCTCCAGCAGGGGACTGCAGGGGCAAGTGCTGAGTACAAAGATCCCCCAGGTAGCCTCTAGCAAGGTTATAAAGGGACAGGTGCTAAGACAAAGACAAAGCTCCCCCAGGTAGCCTCTAGCAAGGTTATAAAGGGACAGGTGCTAAGACAAAGACAAAGCTCCCCCAGGTAGCCTCTAGCAGGGGACTGCAGGGGCAAGTGCTGAGACACAGACAAAGCTCCCCCAGGTAGCCTCTAGCAGGGCTGCAGGGGCAAGTGCTGAGACACAGACAAAGCTCCCCCAGGTAGCCTCTAGCAGGGCTGTAGGGGCAAGTGCTGAGACACAGACAAAGCTCCCCCAGGTAGCCTCTAGCAGGGCTGTAGGGGCAAGTGCTGAGGCGCAGACAAAGCTCCCCCAGGTAGCCTCTAGCAGGGCTGTAGGGGCAAGTGCTGAGACACAGACAAAGCTCCCCCAGGTAGCCTCTAGCAGGGGACTGCAGGGGCAAGTGCTGAGACACAGACAAAGCTCCCCCAGGTAGCCTCTAGCAGGGCTGTAGGGGCAAGTGCTGGGTACAAAGATAAAGCTCCCCCAGGTAGCCTCTAGCAGGGCTGTAGGGGCAAGTGCTCAGACAAAGATCGCCCAGGTAGCCTCTAGCAGGGCGATGTGGTGGTGATGATGAGTTATGATGATGATGATGATGTTGACAAGGTGCTGGTGGTCGTGGTGATGATGATGATGATGGTGGTGATGATGATGATGATGTCACGATGATGATGATGATGGTGGTGGTGATGATGACGATGGTGATGATGGTGGTGGTGATGATGGTGGTGGTGGTGATGGTGATGATGGTGATGTCACTCACCGCCCTGCGTACAGGCTCCCAGCAGGTTGAGGATGTTCTTGTGTTTGCCGATGACGATGATGGTGATGATGATGATGATGGTGACGATGATGATGATGATGATGGTGATGATGATGGCGGTGATGGTGATGATGGTGATGTCACTCACCGCCCTGTGTACAGGCTCCCAGCAGGTTGAGGATGTTCTTGTGCTTGCCGATGATAGTGATGATGGTGATGATGGTGATGATGGTGATGATGGTGGTGATGGTGACGATGGTGATGATGGTGGTGGTGGTGATGATGATGGTGGTGATGGTGATGATGGTGATGGTGGTGATGATGGTGATGATGGTGATGATGGTGATGATGGTGGTGATGGTGATGATGGTGATGATGGTGGTGATGGTGATGATGGTGATGATGGTGATGATGGTGATGATGGTGATGATGGTGATGATGGTGATGATGGTGATGATGGTGATGTCACTCACCGCCCTGTGTGCAAGCTCCCAGCAGGTTGAGGATGTTCTTGTGTTTGCCGATGACGATGATGGTGATGATGGTGATGATGATGATGGTGATGATGGTGATGATGGTGATGATGATGGTGATGGTGATGATGGTGATGATGGTGATGATGGCGATGATGGTGATGATGGTGATGATGGTGATGATGGTGATGATGGTGATGATGGTGATGATGGTGATGATGGTGATGATGGTGATGATGGTGATGATGGTGATGATGGTGATGTCACTCACCGCCCTGTGTACAGGCTCCCAGCAGGTTGAGGATGTTCTTGTGCTTGCCGATGGTTTTCATCATCTCCAACTCGGCGACGAGGTCGGACAACTCCTTGTCAGTAGCGTCGTCTGGAGGGAGAGACACTCACCTAGTCACTCACCTAGTCACTCACCTAGTCACTCACTCAACCACTCACTCACTCACTCAACCACTCACTCACTCACTCACCACTCACTCACTCACTCAACCACTCACTCACTCAACCACTCACCACGTCACTCACCATGTCACTCACTCAACCACTCAACCACTCACTCACTTACTCACTCACCACTCACTCAACCACTCACTCACTCACCACTCACTCAACCACTCACTCACCACTCACCATGTCACTCACTCACCACTCACTCACTCACTCACCACTCACTCACTCACTCACCACTCACCATGTCACTCACTCACCACTCACTCACTCACTCACCACTCACTCACCACGTCACTCACTCACCACTCACCACGTCACCACCCTCCCCTCACCCCCCCTCACCCCCCCCCCCCACCCCCTCCTCACCCCCCCTCACCTCCTCACCTCCCCCTCACCCCCCCCCTCACCACCCCCCCCCTCACCACCACCTCACCACCTCACCCCCCTCACCCCCCCCTCACCACCTCACCACCTCACCACCTCACCACGTCACTCACTCCCCCCCTCACCGCCCCCCCCCTCAACCCCCCCTCACCACCTCACCCCCCTCACCCTCCCCCTCACCCCCCCCCCTCACCTCCCCCTCACCCCCTCCCCCTCACCTCCCCCTCACCTCCCCCCCCCCTCACCACCACCTCACCACCTCACCACCTCACCCCCCTCACCCCCCCCTCACCACCTCACCACCTCACCACGTCACTCACTCCCCCCCTCACCACCCCCCCCCCTCAACCCCCCCTCACCACCTCACCCCCCCTCACCCTCCCCCTCACCCCCCTCACCCCCCCCCCTCACCCCCCCCCCCTCACCACCTCACCCCCCTCCCCCCCCCCTCACCTTTGAGCATCTTGGCCGCGACGCTGGTGCTGTGGCAACGTCCGTCCTGGTCAATGCCCAGCGCCTCGCACATCACCACCTGGCCAAAGCAGCCCTCACCCAGCCGCTTGCCTAGAGTCAGCCTGGCACAGTCAGTCAGTTAGTCACTCAGTTAGTCACTCAGTCAGTCACTCAGTTAGACACTCAGTCACTCACTCACTCACTCAATCGCACATCACCACCTGGCCAAAGCAGCCCTCACCCAGCCGCTTGCCTAGAGTCAGCCTGGCACAGTCAGTCAGTTAGTCACTCAGTTAGTCACTCAGTCAGGCAGTCAGTTAGTCACTCAGTCACTCACTCACTCACTCAATCGCACATCACCACCTGGCCAAAGCAGCCCTCACCCAGCCGCTTGCCTAGAGTCAGCCTGGCACAGTCAGTCACTCAGTCAGTTAGTTAGTCACTCAGTTAGTCAGTGAGTCAGTCACTCACTCAGTCACTCAGTCGCACATCACCACCTGGCCAAAGCAACCCTCACCTAGTCGCTTGCCTAGAGTCAGCCTGGTACAGGTAGTCAGTCAGTCACTCAGTCAGTCACTCAGTCAGTCACTCACTCACTCAGTCACTCAGTCAGTGGCCATCACCACCTGGCAAAAGCAGCCCTCACCCAGCCGCTTGCCAAGTGTCAGCCTGGGGTAGTCTGGCAGGTAGTTAGGTAGTCAGTTAGTTAGTCAGTTAGTTAGTCACTCAGTCAGTCACTCACAGTTAGTCACACAGTCAGTCAGTCACTCAGTCAGTCACTCAGTCAGTCAGTCAGTGGCTCAGTCACACAGTCAGTCAATCACACACTCAGTCAGTCACTCAGTCAGTCATATAGTCAGTCACACAGTCAGTGGATGTGTATGTGTGTGTGTGTATGTGTGTGTATGTGTGTGTGTGTCACTGTGTGTGTGTGTGTATCTGTGTATGTGTGTCACTGTGTGTGTGTCACTGTATATATATCTATCTGTGTGTGTGTGTGTGTATGTGTGTGTATGTGTGTGTGTGTGTCACTGTGTGTGTGTGTGTGTCACTGTGCGTGTGTGTATGTGTGTGTGTGTCACTGTGTGTATCTTACTGTGTGTGTATGTGTGTGTCTGTGTGTGTGTGTCTGTGTGTATGTGTATGTATCTGTGTGTATGTATGTGTGTGTGTATCTGTGTGTGTGTGTGTATCTATCTATGTATCTGTGTGTGTGTGTGTATCTGTGTGTGTGTCTGGGTGTATCTGTGTGTGTGTCACTGTGTATGTATCTATCTATGTATCTGTGTGTGTGTGTCACTGTTTGTGTGTATGTGTGTGTGTATGTATCTGTGTGTGTGTGTATGTGTATGTGTGTGTGTATGTGTGTGTCACTGTGTGTGTGTCACTGTGTGTGTGTCACTGTGTGTGTGTCACTGTGTGTGTGTGTCACTGTGTGTGTATATGTGTGTGTGTCACTGTGTGTGTGTCACTGTGTGTGTCTGTGTGTGTGTGTGTGTCACTGTGTGTGTGTCACTGTGTGTGTGTGTGTCACTGTGTGTGTGTGTGTGTGTCACTATGTGTGTATGTGTGTTACTGTATGTGTATGTGTGTTACTGTATGTGTATGTGTGTGTGTGTCTGTATGTGTGTCACTGTGTGTGTGTGTGTATGTATGTGTGTATGTGTGTGTGCGTGTGTGTGTATGTGTATGTGTGTATGTGTGTGTATGTGTGTGTATGTGTGTATGTGTGTGTCACTGTGTGTGTGTCACTGTGTGTATGTGTGTGTGTCACTGTGTATGTGTGTGTGTGTATGTGTGTGTGTGTCACGTGGTGTGTGTGTGTATGTGTATGTGTGTATGTGTGTGTGTATGTGTGTGTGTGTATGTGTGTGTGTATGTGTGTGTGTATGTGTGTGTGTGTATGTGTATGTGTGTGTCTGTGTGTGTGTGTGTCACTGTATGTGTGTGTGTATGTGTGTGTGTATGTGTGTGTGTGTGTATGTGTATGTGTGTGTCTGTGTGTGTGTGTGTGTCACTGTGTGTGTGTGTCACTGTGTGTGTGTGTGTCACTGTATGTGTGTGTGTGTGTCACTATGTGTGTGTGTGTTACTGTGTGTGTCACTGTGTGTGTGTGTGTGTGTCACTATGTGTGTGTGTGTCACTGTGTGTGTCACTGTGTGTGTGTGTGTTACTGTGTGTGTCACTGTATGAGTGTGTGTGTCACTGTATGAGTGTGTGTGTCACTGTGTGTGTCACTGTGTGTGTCACTGTGTGTGTCACTGTGTGTGTGTGTGTGTGTCACTATGTGTGTATGTGTGTGTGTGTGTATGTGTGTGTGTGTCACGTGGTGTGTGTGTCACTGTGTGTGTCACTGTGTGTGTCACTGTGTGTGTGTGTGTGTGTCACTATGTGTGTGTGTGTTACTGTGTGTGTCACTGTATGAGTGTGTGTGTCACTGTATGAGTGTGTGTGTCACTGTGTGTGTCACTGTGTGTGTCACTGTGTGTGTGTGTGTGTGTCACTATGTGTGTGTGTGTCACTGTGTGTGTCACTGTATGAGTGTGTGTGTCACTGTATGAGTGTGTGTGTCACTGTGTGTGTCACTGTGTATGTGTGTGTGTGTCACTATGTGTGTGTGTGTCACTGTGTGTGTCACTGTATGAGTGTGTGTCACTGTATGAGTGTGTGTGTCACTGTGTGTGTCACTGTGTGTGTCACTGTGTGTGTGTGTCACTATGTGTGTGTATGTGTGTGTGTGTCACTGTGTGTGTGTCACGTGGTGTGTGTGTGTGTCACTGTGTGTGTGTCACGTGGTGTGTGTGTGTGTCACTGTGTGTGTCACTGTGTGTGTGTGTGTCACTGTGTGTGTGTATGTGTGTGTGTGTCACTGTGTGTGTGTCACGTGGTGTGTGTGTATGTGTGTGTGTATGTGTGTGTGTCTGTGTGTATGTGTATGTGTGTGTGTCACTGTGTGTGTGTATGTGTGTGTGTGTATGTGTGTGTGTGTCACGTGGTGTGTGTGTGTGACCTCTCGCGGGGGAACTCCCAGTGAGGATCCTCCGTGAGGTCAAACTCGAGGAGCCCCCCCAGGGCAGAGCCCCCCAGGGCAGAGCCCCCCGCGACTCCGCCGCCCCCCGCGCCCCCCTCACTCGAGGAGAAGCGGCAGCGGCGCACCAGAGACACGCCGGAGTGCATGGAGGACGTGGACTCGACAGACACCTGGTAGATATACACACAGACACAGAGACACAGAGACACACTGAGACACAGACAGAGACACACTGAGACACAGAGATAGACACAGAGACACAGACACACACACAGACACACACAGAGACACACACAGAGACACGCCGGAGTGCATGGAGGACGTGGACTCGACAGACACCTGGTAGATAGACACACAGACACAGAGACACACTGAGACACAGAGATAGACACACAGACACACAAACAGACACAGAGACACACAGAGAGAGACACGCCGGAGTGCATGGAGGACGTGGACTCGACAGACACCTGGTAGATAGACACACAGAGACACACTGAGACACAGAGATACAGACACAGAGACACAGACACACAGAGACACACTGAGATAGAGACACAGATAGACACACAGAGACACACACAGAGACACACAGACACACACACAGAGATAGAGACACGCACACAGACACACAGAGACACAGACACACACACAGAGAAACACACAGACACAGAGATAGAGACACACACACAGACACACACACACACACACAGAGACACACACAGAGACACACAGAGACACAGAGACACACTGATACACACTGAGACACAGACAGAGACACACTGAGACACAGAGATAGACACACAGACACACACACAGACACAGAGACACACACAGAGACAGAGACACGCCGGAGTGCATGGAGGACGTGGACTCGACAGACACCTGGTAGATAGACACACAGAGACACAGAGACACACTGAGACACAGAGACACACTGAGACACAGAGATAGACACACAGACACACACACAGACACAGAGACACACACAGAGACAGAGACACGCCGGAGTGCATGGAGGACGTGGACTGGACAGACACCTGGTAGATAGACACACAGAGACACACTGAGACACAGAGATAGACACAGAGACACAGACACAGAGATACAGAGATACAGACACAGATACACAGACACACAGAGACACAGAGACACACTGAGACACAGACAGAGACACAAAGACACAGAGACAGAGACACGCCGGAGTGCATGGAGGACGTGGACTCGACAGACACCTGGTAGATAGACACACAGAGACACAGAGACACACTGAGACACAGAGACACACTGAGACACAGAGATAGACACACAGACACACACACAGACACAGAGACACACACAGAGACAGAGACACGCCGGAGTGCATGGAGGACGTGGACTCGACAGACACCTGGTAGATAGACACACAGACACAGAGACACACTGAGACACAGAGATAGACACACAGACACAGAGACAGACACAGAGACACACACAGAGACAGAGACACGCCGGAGTGCATGGAGGACGTGGAATCCACAGACACCTGGTAGATAGACACACAGACACAGAGACACACTGAGACACAGAGACACACTGAGACACAGAGATAGACACACAGACACACACACAGACACAGAGACACACACAGAGACAGAGACACGCCGGAGTGCATGGAGGACGTGGACTCGACAGACACCTGGTAGATAGACACACAGACACAGAGACACACTGAGACACAGAGATAGACACACAGACACACACACAGACACAGAGACACACACAGAGACAGAGACACGCCGGAGTGCATGGAGGACGTGGACTCGACAGACACCTGGTAGATAGACACACAGAGACACAGAGACACACTGAGACACAGAGACACACTGAGACACAGAGATAGACACACAGACACACACACAGACACAGAGACACACACAGAGACAGAGACACGCCGGAGTGCATGGAGGACGTGGACTCGACAGACACCTGGTAGATAGACACAGAGACACAGAGACACAGAGATACAGAGATACAGACACAGAGACACACACACAGAGACACAGACACACAGACACACACACAGACACAGACACACACACACAGAGACACACACACAGAGACACACACACAGAGACACACAGACACCTGGTAGATAGACACACAGACACAGAGATACAGAGATACAGACACACAGACACACACACAGAGACACACACACAGAGACACACACACAGAGACACACAGACACCTGGTAGATAGACACACAGACACAGAGATACAGAGATACAGACACAGAGACACAGACAGAGACACACACAGAGACAGAGACACGCCGGAGTGCATGGAGGACGTGGACTCCACAGACACCTGGTAGATAGACACACAGACACAGAGACACACTGAGACACAGAGATAGACACAGAGACACAGAGACACACTGAGACACAGAGATAGACACACACACAGAGACACACTGAGACACAGAGATAGACACACAGACACACACACAGACACTGAGACACAGAGATAGACACAGAGACACACACACAGACACACAGAGACGCAGACACACACACAGACACACACACAGACACAGAGACACAGACAGAGACATGCCGGAGTGCATGGAGGACGTGGACTCCACAGACACCTGGTAGATAGACACACAGACACACACACAGACACAGAGACACACACAGAGACAGAGACACAGAGACACAGACACAGAGACACAGAGACACACTGAGACACAGACACAGAGACACAGAGATACAGACACACACTGAGATAGAGACACAGATAGACACACAGAGACACACACAGAGACACACAGACACACACACAGAGATAGACACACAGACACAGAGACACACTGAGACACAGACAGAGACACACACACAGAGACACACTGAGACACAGAGATAGACACACAGACACACACACAGACACAGAGACACACACAGAGACAGAGACACGCCGGAGTGCATGGAGGACGTGGACTCCACAGACACCTGGTAGATAGACACAGAGACACAGAGACACAGACACACAGACACACAGATACACACAGAGACACAGACACAGACACACACAGAGACACAGACACACAGACACAGAGACACGCACACAGAGACACACACAGAGACAGAGACACAGACACACACTGAGACACAGACACAGAGAGAGACACACACACACAGAGACACACAGACACACACACAGAGATAGAGACACGCACACAGAGATAGAGACACAAAGAGAGACACAGACACACACAGAGACACAGATAGACACACAGAGACACACAGAGAGATAGAGACACAGAGAGAGACACAGACACACACAGAGACACAGATAGACACACAGAGACACACAGAGATAGAGACACAAAGAGAGACACAGACACACACAGAGACACAGATAGACACACAGAGACACACAGAGAGATAGAGACACAGAGAGAAACACAGACACACACAGAGACACAGATAGACACACAGAGACACACAGAGATAGAGACACAGAGAGAGACACAGACACACACAGAGACACAGATAGACACACAGAGACACACAGAGATAGAGACACAGAGAGAGACACAGACACACACAGAGACACAGATAGACACACAGAGACACACAGAGATAGAGACACAGAGACACAGACAGAGACACACACACACACAGACACACAGAGACACACATACTCAGAGACACAGAGACAGAGATAGAGACACAGAGACACACACAGAGACACAGACACAGACAGAGACACACACACACACAGACACACAGAGACACACACACACACACACAAACACACACACACACCTACCCACACACACACACCTACACACACACACCTACACACACAAACACCTACCCACACACACAGCCACACACTCACACACACAGCCACACACACAGCCACACACACAGCCACACACACACACCTACACACACACACCTACACACACAAACACCTACCCACACACACAGCCACACACACACACCTAACCACACACAAACACACACACACACACCCACAAACACACAAACACACCTACCCACACACACAGCCACACACACACACACCCACAAACACACAAACACACCTACCCACACACACAGCCACACACACACACCTACCCACACACACACATACACACACACACACACCTACCCACACACACACATACACACACACACCTACCCACACACACAGACTCACACAAACACACAAACACACACACACACACCTACCCACACACACAAACACACACCTACCCACACACACAGCCACACACACAGACAAACACACACACACACCTACCCAGCCACACACACACACAGCTCTACACACACACACAGCCACACACAGACACACACAGCCACACACAAACACACACAAACAAACACACACACAAACACACCCAAACACACAGACACACACAAACACACACACCTACCCACACACACACACACCTACCCGCACACACACACACCGACCCACACACACACACAGCCACACAAACACACAAGCACACACATACCTACCCACACACACAGCCACACACACACACACACCTACCCACACACACAGCCACACACACAGACAAACACACACACACACCTACCCAGCCACACACACACAGCTACACACACACACACAGCCACACACAGACACACACAGCCACACACAAACACACACACACAAACACACACACAAACACACCCAAACACACAGGCACACACAAACACACACACCTACCCACACACACACACCCACACACCTACCCACACACACACCTACCCACACACCTACCCACACACACACACAGCCACACACACACACAGACACACACACACACACCTACCCAGCCACACACACACACAGACACACACACACACAGAGAGACACACAGAGAGAGAGAGACACACACACAAACAAACACACACACACACACACACCTACCCACACACAAACAAACACACCCAAACACACACACACACACAAACACACACACACAAACACACACACACACCTACCCAGCCACACACATACACAGCTACACACACACACACACTGCCACAAACACACACAAACACACCTACCCACACACACACACACCTACCCACACAGACACACACACACAAACACACACCTACCCACACACACACCCACAAACACACACACACACCTACCCAGCCGCACACACACAGCTACACACACACCCACAAACACACACACACACACACACCTACCCAGCCACACACACACAGCTACACACACACACACACACAGCCACACACAAACACACACACACACCTACCCAGCCACACACACACAGCTACACACACACACACACAGAGAGACACACAGAGAGAGAGACACACACACACACAAACACACACACACACCTACGCACACACACACCTACCCACACAGACAAACACCCACAAACACACACACACACCTACCCACACACACAAACACACACACACACCTACCCACACACACAGCCACACACACACACCTACCCACACACAGCTACACACACACCCACAAACACACACAGCCACACAAACCCACACACACACCTACCCACACACACACCTACCCACACACACACCTACCCACACACACACACACCTACCCACACACACACACAGCCACACACACACACACACAAACACACACAGACACACACAGCCACACACACAAACAAACACACACACCTACCCACACACAAACACACACAAACACACACAGCCACACACACACACAAGCACACACACACAGCCACACACACACACACACAAACACACACACACAAACACACACCTACCCACACACACAGCCACAGCCACACACACACACCTACCCAGCCACACACACACAGCTACACACACACCCACAAACACACACACACACCTACCCAGCCACACACACACCCACACACCCACAAACACACACACACAAACACACCCAAACACACACACACACACACCTACCCAGCCACACACACACACCTACCCACACACAAACAAACACACACACACACACCTACCCACACACACAGCCACACACACACACCTACCCACACACACACCTACCCACACACACACACACCTACCCACACACACACACAGCCACACACACACACACACACCTACCCACACACACACACACCTACCCACACACACACACAGCCGCACACACACAAACAAACACACACACAGCCACACACACACACACCTACCCACACACACAGCCACACACACACACCTACCCACACACACAAACACACACACACACAGCCACACACACACACCTACCCACACACAAACAAACACACACACACACACCTACCCACACACACACCTACCCACACACACACACACACACACCTACCCACACACACAGCCACACACACACAAACACACCCAAACACACACACACAGCCACACACACACACACCTACCCACACACACAGCCACACACACACACCTACCCACACACACACACACACAGACACACACACACACCTACCCACACACACACACACACAGACACACACACCTACCCAGCCACACACACACACAGCCACACACACACACACATAGTATACACACACACACACAGAGAGACACACAGAGAGAGAGAGAGACACACACAAACAAACACACACACACACACACACCTACCCACACACAAACACACACACCTACCCACACACACACACACACCTACCCACACACAGCCACACACACACACCTACCCACACACAAACACCCACACACACACACACAGCCACACACACACCTACCCACACACACACACACACCTACCCACACACAAACACACACACCTACCCACACACACACACACACCTACCCACACACAGCCACACACACACACCTACCCACACACAAACACCCACACACACACACACAGCCACACACACACCTACCCACACACACACACACACCTACCCACACACAGCCACACACACACACCTACCCACACACAAACACCCACACACACACACACAGCCACACACACACCTACCCACACACACACACACACCTACCCACACACACACACACACCTACCCACACACACACACACCTACCCACACACACAGCCACACACACACACCTACCCACACACAAACAAACACACACACACACACCTACCCACACACACACCTACCCACACACACACACACACCTACCCACACACAGCCACACACACACACCCACACACAAACACACACACACACACACCTACCCACACACACAGCCACACACACACAAACACACCCAAACACACACACACAGCCACACACACACACACCTACCCACACACACAGCCACACACACACACCTACCCACACACACACACACACAGACACACACACCTACCCAGCCACACACACACACAGCCACACACACACACACATAGTATACACACACACACACAGAGAGACACACAGAGAGAGAGAGAGACACACACAAACAAACACACACACACACACACACCTACCCACACACACAAACACACACACCTACCCACACACACACACACACCTACCCACACACAGCCACACACACACACCTACCCACACACAAACACCCACACACACACACACAGCCACACACACACCTACCCACACACACACACACACCTACCCACACACAGCCACACACACACACCTACCCACACACAAACACCCACACACACACACACAGCCACACACACACACACAGCCACACACACACACCTACCCACACACAAACACACACACACACCTACCCACACACAAACACACACACACACCTACCCACACACCTACCCACACACACACAAACACACAGCCACACACACACCTACCCACACACACACACACCTACCCACACACACAACACACCTGTCGCTTCAGCGGAATGCCCCTGCTCAGCTTGCAAAGCCGCGGCTCCTTGAACTTCTTAGCCCCCCCTCCGCCCAGAGCCCCTCCCCCTCCGCCCAGAGCCCCTCCCCCCGGGCCCAGGCCCCCACCCCCGGCCCCACCAGCTCGACACATGGCCACCACCATGACCATGAGCACCAACAGGAGGCCACCCACGCAGTAGATTGCCACCTCCGCTGAGTCAGGCAAAGGCGGCAGGAGAGAGACGCCGCTGGTCCCACCGCTGCCACCAGTCGAGCCGGTGCCACCGCTGCCACCGCTGCCACCGCCACTCTGGAGGTCGTTGGTCATGTCGAGAGCTGGGTGGGTGGGTGGTGGTGGGGAGTGGTGGGGGGGTGGATGGGTGGGTGAGTGAATAGATGAGTGGGTTGGTGAATGGGTGAGTGAGTGGGTGAGTGGGTGAGTGGGTGGGTGGGTGAGTGGATGGGTGGGTGAGTGGGTGAGTGAATAGATGAGTGGGTTGGTGAATGGGTGGTTGAATGGGTGAGTGAAGAGATGGTTGGGTGAGTGGGTGGGTGGGTGGGTGAGTGGGTGAGTGGGTGGGTGGGTGAGTGGGTGAGTGGGTGGGTGGGTGAGTGGGTGGGTGAATGGGTGAGTGGGTGAGTGGGTGGGTGGGTGAGTGGGTGGGTGAAAGAGTGAGTGGATGGGTGAGTGAATAGATGAGTAGGTGGGTGAATGGGTGAGTGAGTGAGTGGGTGGGTGAGTGGGTGAGTGGGTGGGTGGGTGAGTGGGTGGGTGGGTGAGTGGGTGAG
>NW_027614575.1:0-24870 GCF_965212315.1 Lampetra planeri | reverse complement strand
AGACACAGAGACACACACAGAGAGACACACACAGAGACACACACAGAGACACAGAGACACACACACACACAGAGACACACACAGAGACACACACACAGAGAGACACACACAGAGACACAGAGAGAGAGAGAGACACACACAGAGACACAGAGACACACACAGAGACACAGAGACACACACAGAGACACAGAGAAACACACAGAGACACAGAGACACACACAGAGACACAGAGACACACACAGAGACACAGAGACACACACAGAGACACAGAGACACACACAGAGACACACACAGAGACACACACAGAGACACACACAGAGACACACACAGAGAGAGACACAGAGAGACACACACACACAGAGACACAGAGACACACACAGAGACACACACAGAGACACACACAGAGACACACACACAGAGACACAGAGACACACACAGAGACACACACAGAGACACACACAGAGACACAGAGAGACACACACAGAGACACACACAGAGACACAGAGACACACACACACAGAGACACAGAGACACACACACACACAGAGACACACACAGAGACACACACACAGAGAGACACACACAGAGACACAGAGAGAGAGACACACACACAGAGACACACACAAAGACACACAGAGAGAGAGAGACACACACAGAGACACAGAGACACACACAGAGACACAGAGACACACACAGAGACACAGAGAAACACACAGAGACACAGAGACACACACAGAGACACAGAGACACACACAGAGACACAGAGACACACACAGAGAGACACACACAGAGAGACACACACAGAGACACAGAGAGAGAGACACACACACAGAGACACACACAAAGACACACAGAGAGAGAGAGACACACACAGAGACACAGAGACACACACAGAGACACAGAGACACACACAGAGAGACACACACAGAGACACACACAGAGACACAGAGACACACACAGAGACACAGAGACACACACAGAGACAGAGAGACACACACAGAGAGACACAGAGACGCAGGTCGCAGTCCGCGTTTCGTGAGAAGTGCGCGCCGAGTGAGAATGCACCACTTCAACTCGCCCCCCGCGGCCTTTTAAAAATGGCCGCGGGGTCGCGGTGCATGGAGGAAGAGACATGCACCGCGACCACCACCATAGACACACACACAGAGACCCATAGAGACCCATAGAGACCCATAGAGACCCATAGAGACACATAGAGACTCATAGAGACTCATAGAGACTCATAGAGACCCATAGAGACCCACAGAGACCCATAGAGACTCATAGAGACCCATAGAGATACACAGAGACCCATAGAGACACACAGAGACCCATAGAGACACATAGAGACCCATAGAGACACACAGAGACCCATAGAGACCCATAGAGACACACAGAGACCCATAGAGACCCATAGAGACTCATAGAGACACACAGAGACCCATAGAGACACACAGAGACCCATAGAGACTCATAGAGACACATAGAGACCCATAGAGACACACAGAGACCCATAGAGACTCATAGAGACCCATAGAGACACACAGAGACCCATAGAGACCCATAGAGACCCATAGAGACACACAGAGACCCATAGAGACTCATAGAGACTCATAGAGACACACAGAGACCCATAGAGACCCATAGAGACCCATAGAGACCCATAGAGACCCATAGAGACACACAGAGACCCATAGAGACCCATAGAGACTCATAGAGACACACAGAGACACACAGAGACCCATAGAGACCCATAGAGACACACAGAGACCCATAGAGACCCATAGAGACCCATAGAGACACACAGAGACACACAGAGACCCATAGAGACCCATAGAGACACACAGAGACCCATAGACACCCATAGAGACTCATAGAGACACACAGAGACACACAGAGACCCATAGAGACCCATAGAGATACACAGAGACCCATAGAGACTCATAGAGACCCATAGAGACCCATAGAGACCCATAGAGACACATAGAGACCCATAGAGACACATAGAGACACATAGAGACCCATAGAGACACACAGAGACCCATAGAGACCCATAGAGACACATAGAGACCCATAGAGACACACAGAGACCCATAGAGACCCATAGAGACACATAGAGACCCATAGAGATACACAGAGACCCATAGAGACCCATAGAGACACATAGAGACACATAGAGACCCATAGAGACACACAGAGACCCATAGAGACCCATAGAGACCCATAGAGATACACAGAGACCCATAGAGACTCATAGAGACACACAGAGACCCATAGAGACTCATAGAGACCCATAGAGACACACAGAGACCCATAGAGACCCATAGAGACCCATAGAGACTCATAGAGACCCATAGAGACCCATAGAGACTCATAGAGACCCATAGAGACCCATAGAGACACACAGAGACCCATAGAGACACACAGAGACCCATAGAGACCCATAGAGACTCATAGAGACCCATAGAGACACATAGAGACCCATAGAGAAACATATAGACACATAGAGACTCATAGAGACCCATATAGACCCATAGAGACACACAGAGACCCATAGAGACACACAGAGACCCATAGAGACTCATAGAGACACACAGAGACCCATAGAGACCCATAGAGACACACAGAGACCCATAGAGACCCATAGAGACACACAGAGACCCATAGAGACCCATAGAGACTCATAGAGACCCATAGAGACTCATAGAGACCCATAGAGACTCATAGAGACCCATAGAGACACATATAGACACATAGAGACTCATAGAGACCCATAGAGACCCATAGAGACTCATAGAGACTCATAGAGACTCATAGAGACCCATAGAGACACATAGAGACACATAGAGACTCATAGAGACCCATAGAGACTCATAGAGACCCATAGAGACTCATAGAGACTCATAGAGACACATAGAGACCCATAGAGACCCATAGAGACACACAGAGACCCATAGAGACTCATAGAGACCCATAGAGACTCATAGAGACCCATAGAGACTCATAGAGACCCATAGACACACACAGAGACCCATAGAGACCCATAGAGACTCATAGAGACCCATAGAGACTCATAGAGACCCATAGAGACCCATAGAGACCCATAGAGACACATAGAGACACATAGAGACACACAGAGACCCATAGAGACACATAGAGACACACAGAGACCCATAGAGACCCATAGAGACACACAGAGACCCATAGAGACACACAGAGACCCATAGAGACTCATAGAGACACACAGAGACCCATAGAGACCCATAGAGACACACAGAGACCCATAGAGACACATAGAGACACACAGAGACCCATAGAGACCCATAGAGACACACAGAGACCCATAGAGACACATAGAGACTCATAGAGACCCATAGAGACACACAGAGACCCATAGAGACCCATAGAGACTCATAGAGAATCATAGAGACCCATAGAGACACATATAGACACATAGAGACTCATAGAGACCCATAGAGACCCATAGAGACTCATAGAGACTCATAGAGACTCATAGAGACCCATAGAGACACATAGAGACACATAGAGACTCATAGAGACCCATAGAGACTCATAGAGACCCATAGAGACTCATAGAGACACATAGAGACCCATAGAGACCCATAGAGACTCATAGAGACTCATAGAGACTCATAGAGACACACAGAGACCCATAGAGACCCATAGAGACTCATAGAGACTCATAGAGACACATAGAGACCCATAGAGACTCATAGAGACCCATAGAGACTCATAGAGACCCATAGAGACCCATAGAGACTCATAGAGACTCATAGAGACTCATAGAGACCCATAGAGACCCATAGAGACTCATAGAGACCCATAGAGACTCATAGAGACCCATAGAGACCCATAGAGACCCATAGAGACACATAGAGACTCATAGAGACTCACAGAGACCCATAGAGACACATAGAGACACACAGAGACTCATAGAGACACACAGAGACCCATAGAGACACACAGAGACCCATAGAGACCCATAGAGACACACAGAGACCCATAGAGACACACAGAGACTCATAGAGACACACAGAGACCCATAGAGACTCATAGAGACTCATAGAGACCCATAGAGACTCATAGAGACTCATAGAGACACACAGAGACCCATAGAAACACACAGAGACCCATAGAGACTCATAGAGACACACAGAGACCCATAGAGACACACAGAGACCCATAGAGACTCATAGAGACACACAGAGACCCATAGAGACACACAGAGACCCATAGAGACTCATAGAGACACACAGAGACTCATAGAGACACACAGAGACCCATAGAGACTCATAGAGACTCATAGAGACCCATAGAGACCCATAGAGACACACAGAGACCCATAGAGACACATAGAGACCCATAGAGACACACAGAGACCCATAGAGACCCATAGAGACACACAGAGACCCATAAAGACACACAGAGACTCATAGAGACACACAGAGACCCATAGAGACACACAGAGACCCATAGAGATACACAGAGACCCACAGAGACCCACAGAGACCCATAGAGATACACAGAGACCCATAGAGACTCATAGAGACTCATAGAGACCCATAGAGACACACAGAGACCCATAGAGACACACAGAGACCCATAGAGACACACAGAGACCCATAGAGACACACAGAGACCCATAGAGACACACAGAGACCCATAGAGATACACAGAGACCCACAGAGACCCACAGAGACCCATAGAGATACACAGAGACCCATAGAGACTCATAGAGACTCATAGAGACCCATAGAGACACACAGAGACCCATAGAGACACACAGAGACCCATAGAGACACACAGAGACTCATAGAGATACACAGAGACCCATAGAGATACACAGAGACCGATAGAGACCCATAGAGACTCATAGAGACACACAGAGACTCATAGAGACACACAGAGACCCATAGAGACTCATAGAGACTCATAGAGACACACAGAGACTCATAGAGACACACAGAGACTCATAGAGACCCACAGAGACCCATAGAGACTCATAGAGACTCATAGAGACACACAGAGACCCATAGAGACTCATAGAGACTCATAGAGACACACAGAGACTCATAGAGACTCATAGAGACTCATAGAGACACACAGAGACTCATAGAGACACACAGAGACTCATAGAGACCCACAGAGACCCATAGAGATACACAGAGACCCATAGAGATACACAGAGACCCATAGAGATACACAGAGACCCATAGAGACACACAGACACACAGAGACCCATAGAGACACACAGAGACCCATAGAGACACACAGAGACTCATAGAGACACACAGAGACTCATAGAGACACACAGAGACTCATAGAGACCCACAGAGACCCATAGAGACCCATAGAGACCCATAGAGACCCATAGAGACACACAGAGACTCATAGAGATACACAGAGACCCATAGAGACACACAGAGACTCATAGAGACTCATAGAGACTCATAGAGATCCATAGAGACCCATAGAGACCCACAGAGACCCATAGAGACACACAGAGACCCATAGAGACACACAGAGACCCATAGAGACCCATAGAGACCCACAGAGACCCATAGAGACACACAGAGACCCATAGAGACACACAGAGACCCATAGAGACACACAGAGACCCATAGAGACCCATAGAGACACACAGAGACCCACAGAGACACACAGAGACCCACAGAGACCCACAGAGACCCATAGAGACACACAGAGACCCATAGAGACACACAGAGACCCACAGAGACCCATAGAGACACACAGAGACCCACAGAGACCCATAGAGACACACAGAGACCCACAGAGACCCATAGAGATACACAGAGACCCATAGAGACCCATAGAGACACACAGAGACACACAGAGACCCATAGAGACCCATAGAGACACACAGAGACCCACAGAGACACACAGAGACCCACAGAGACCCACAGAGACCCATAGAGACCCATAGAGATACACAGAGACCCACAGAGACACACAGATACCCACAGAGACCCACAGAGACACATAGAGACCCATAGAGACCCATAGAGACACACAGAGACCCACAGAGACACATAGAGACCCACAGAGACCCATAGAGACCCATAGAGATACACAGAGACCCATAGAGACCCATAGAGACCCACAGAGACCCATAGAGACACACAGAGACCCACAAAGACCCATAGAGACACACAGAGACCCACAGAGACCCATAGAGATACACAGAGACCCATAGAGACCCATAGAGACACACAGAGACACACAGAGACCCATAGAGACCCATAGAGACACACAGAGACCCACAGAGACACACAGAGACACACAGAGACCCACAGAGACCCATAGAGACCCATAGAGATACACAGAGACCCACAGAGACACACAGAGACCCACAGAGACCCACAGAGACACATAGAGACACATAGAGACCCATAGAGACACACAGAGACCCACAGAGACACATACAGACCCACAGAGACCCATAGAGACCCATAGAGATACACAGAGACCCATAGAGACCCATAGAGACCCACAGAGACCCATAGAGACCCATAGAGACCCACAGAGACCCACAGAGACACATAGAGACCCACAGAGACCCATAGAGACCCATAGAGACCCACAGAGACCCACAGAGACACACAGAGACCCACAGAGACCCACAGAGACACATAGAGACACATAGAGACCCATAGAGACACACAGAGACCCACAGAGACACATACAGACCCACAGAGACCCATAGAGACCCATAGAGATACACAGAGACCCATAGAGACCCATAGAAACCCACAGAGACCCATAGAGACCCATAGAGACCCACAGAGACCCATAGAGACCCATAGAGACCCACTCCTCTTAATAAATGTGGTGTACCGGGTACTGCTCGCTGTGCAGTGAGTGATCAACACCGTCACGGCCACGTGACATTCAAAGCCAGTCAGTCAGTCAGTCACTCAGTCACTCAGTCAGTCAGTCACTCAGTCACTCAGTCAGTCACTCAGTCACTCAGTCAGTCACTCAGTTAGTCAGTCACTCACTCAGTCACTCAGTCAGTCAGTCACTCAGTCAGTCACTCAGTTTCTCACTCAGTCAGTCAGTCACTCAGTCAGTCAGTCACTCAGTCACTCAGTCAGTCACTCAGTCACTCAATCAGTCAGTCACTCAGTCACTCAGTCAGTCACTCACTCAGTCAGTCACTCAATCAGTCAGTAACTTAGTCAGTCACTCAGTCAGTCACTCAGTCAGTCAGTCACTCAGTCAGTCACTCAATCAGTCACTCACTCAGTCACTAAGTCACTCACTCACTCAGTCACTCAGTCACTCAGTCAGTCAGTCAATCATTCAGTCACTCAGTCAGTCACTCAGTCAGTCAGTTACTCAGTCAGTCAGTCACTCAGTCAGTCAGTCACTCAGTTAGTCAGTCACTCACTCAGTCACTCAGTCAGTCAGTCACTCAGTCAGTCACTCACTCAGTCACTCAGTCAGTCACTCAGTCAGTCACTCACTCAGTCACTCAGTCAGTCACTCAGTCAGTCAGAGTCAGTCACTCAGTTAGTCAGTCACTCACTCAGTCACTCAGTTAGTCAGTCACTCAGTCAGTCAGTCACTCAATCAGTCACTCAGTCAGTCAGTCACTCAGTCAGTCAGTCACTCAGTCAGTCAGTCAGTCACTCACTCAGTCACTCAGTCAGTCAGTCACTCAGTCAGTCAGTCACTCAGTTAGTCAGTCACTTAGTCAGTCACTCAGTCAATCACTCATTTAGTCAGTCACTCACTCAGTCACTCAGTCAGTCACTCAGTCAGTCACTCAATCAGTCACTCACTCAGTCACTCAGTCACTCACTCACTCAGTCACTCAGTCACTCAGTCAGTCACTCAGTCAGTCAGTCACTCAGTCAGTCACTCAGTCAGTCACTCACTCAGTCAGTCAGTCAGTCAGTCACTCAATCAGTCACTCACTCAGTCACTCAGTCACTCAGTCACTCAGTCAGTCAGTCACTCAGTCAGTCAGTCACTCAGTCAGTCACTCAGTCAGTCACTCACTCAGTCAGTCAGTCAGTCACTCAGTCACTCGCTCAGTCACTCACTCAGTCAGTCAGTCACTCAGTCAGTCACTCACTCAGTCACCCAGTCACTCAGTCAGTCACTCACTCACTCAGTCACTCAGTCACTCACTCAGTCAGTCACTCACTCAATCAGTCACTCAATCAGTAACTCAGTCACTCATTCACTTCCTTACTCACTAACCCACACATCCACCCACCCACTCACTCACCCACCCACCCACCCACTCACTCACCCACTCACCCACTCACCCACCCACCCACTCACCCACCCACTCACCCACCCACTCACCCACTCACCCACCCACCCACTCACTCACCCACTCACCCACTCACTCACCCACCCACTCACCCACCCACTTACCCACTCACCCACCCACCCACCCACTCACCCACTCACTCACCCACTCACCCACCCACCCACTCACCCACCCACCCACCCATCCACCCACCCTCTCACTCACCCACCCACCCACTCACCCACCCACCCACCCCCTCACCCACTCAGGAGGAGCTCAGTGTGTCCCCAGATCTCTCCACCATCGGCATGCCAAGACCTCTCTCACCCCCAGGCTACGTGCAGGTGGCATCATTGAGTCGGGAGAGAGAGAAGCCGAGCAAGAATGCATCCCGCAAAATGACCCTGATGAGATGTTGACTACCTCGCCTGGTGTACAGGAGGTCGTGGGTTCGAGGCTGAGATGTTGACTACCTCGCCTGGTGTACAGGAGGTCGTGGGTTCGATCCTGTGACCCTGATGAGATGTTGACTACCTCGCCTGGTGTACAGGAGGTCGTGGGATCGATCCTGTGACCCTGATGAGATGTTGACTACCTCGCCTGGTGTACAGGAGGTCGTGGGTTCGAGGCTGAGATGTTGACTACCTCGCCTGGTGTACAGGAGGTCGTGGGTTCGATCCTGTGACCCTGATGAGATGTTGACTACCTCGCCTGGTGTACAGGAGGTCGTGGGATCGATCCTGTGACCCTGATGAGATGTTGACTACCTCGCCTGGTGTACAGGAGGTCGTGGGTTCGATCCTGTGACCCTGATGAGATGTTGACTACCTCGCCTGGTGTACAGGAGGTCGTGGGTTCGATCCTGTGACCCTGATGAGATGTTGACTACCTCGCCTGGTGTACAGGAGGTCGTGGGTTCGAGGCTGAGATGTTGACTACCTCGCCTGGTGTACAGGAGGTCGTGGGTTCGATCCTGTGACCCTGATGAGATGTTGACTACCTCGCCTGGTGTACAGGAGGTCGTGGGTTCGATCCTGTGACCCTGATGAGATGTTGACTACCTCGCCTGGTGTACAGGAGGTCGTGGGTTCGATCCTGTGACCCTGATGAGATGTTGACTACCTCGCCTGGTGTACAGGAGGTCGTGGGTTCGAGGCTGAGATGTTGACTACCTCGCCTGGTGTACAGGAGGTCGTGGGTTCGATCCTGTGACCCTGATGAGATGTTGACTACCTCGCCTGGTGTACAGGAGGTCGTGGGTTCGATCCTGTGACCCTGATGAGATGTTGACTACCTCGCCTGGTGTACAGGAGGTCGTGGGTTCGATCCTGTGACCCTGATGAGATGTTGACTACCTCGCCTGGTGTACAGGAGGTCGTGGGTTCGAGGCTGAGATGTTGACTACCTCGCCTGGTGTACAGGAGGTCGTGGGTTCGATCCTGTGACCCTGATGAGATGTTGACTACCTCGCCTGGTGTACAGGAGGTCGTGGGTTCAATCATGTGACCCTGATGAGATGTTGACTACCTCGCCTGGTGTACTGGAGGTCGTGGGTTCGAGGCTGAGATGTTGACTACCTCGCCTGGTGTACAGGAGGTCGTGGGTTCAATCCTGTGACCCTGATGAGATGTTGACTACCTCGCCTGGTGTACAGGAGGTCGTGGGTTCGATCCTGTGACCCTGATGAGATGTTGACTACCTCGCCTGGTGTACAGGAGGTCGTGGGTTCGATCCTGTGACCCTGATGAGATGTTGACTACCTCGCCTGGTGTACAGGAGGTCGTGGGTTCGATCCTGTGACCCTGATGAGATGTTGACTACCTCGCCTGGTGTACAGGAGGTCGTGGGTTCGAGGCTGAGATGTTGACTACCTCGCCTGGTGTACAGGAGGTCGTGGGTTCAATCCTGTGACCCTGATGAGATGTTGACTACCTCGCCTGGTGTACAGGAGGTCGTGGGTTCGAGGCTGAGATGTTGACTACCTCGCCTGGTGTACAGGAGGTCGTGGGTTCGATCCCAGAAATTGCCTATGTCTATGGGTCTCTGTGTGTCTCTGTGTGTCTCTGTGGGTCTCTGTGTGTCTCTATGGGTCTCTGTGTATCTCTATGGGTCTCTGTGTGTCTCTATGGGTCTCTGTGTGTCTCTATGGGTTTCTGTTTATCTCTATGGGTCTCTGTGTGTCTCTATGGGTCTCTGTGTGTCTCTATGGGTTTCTGTTTATCTCTATGGGTCTCTGTGTGTATCTGTGTGTCTCTATGGGTCTCTGTGTGTCTCTATGGGTCTCTGTGTATCTCTATGGGTCTCTGTGTGTATCTGTGTGTCTCTATGGGTCTCTGTGTGTCTCTATGGGTCTCTGTGTATCTCTATGGGTCTCTGTGTGTCTCTATGGGTCTCTGTGTGTCTCTATGGGTTTCTGTTTATCTCTATGGGTCTCTGTGTGTCTCTATGGGTCTCTGTGTGTCTCTATGGGTTTCTGTTTATCTCTATGGGTCTCTGTGTGTATCTGTGTGTCTCTATGGGTCTCTGTGTGTCTCTATGGGTCTCTATGGGTCTCTATGGGTCTCTGTGTATCTCTATGGGTCTCTGTGTGTCTCTATGGGTCTCTGTGTGTCTCTATGGGTTTCTGTTTATCTCTATGGGTCTCTGTGTGTCTCTATGGGTCTCTGTGTGTCTCTATGGGTTTCTGTTTATCTCTATGGGTCTCTGTGTGTATCTGTGTGTCTCTATGGGTCTCTGTGTGTCTCTATGGGTCTCTATGGGTCTCTATGGGTCTCTGTGTGTCTCTATGAGTCTCTATGTGTCTCTATGGGTCTCTGTGTGTCTCTATGGGTCTCTATGGGTCTCTGTGTGTCTCTATGGGTTTCTGTTTATCTCTATGGGTCTCTGTGTGTCTCTATGGGTCTCTGTGTGTCTCTATGGGTTTCTGTTTATCTCTATGGGTCTCTGTGTGTCTCTATGGGTCTCTGTGTGTCTCTATGGGTTTCTGTTTATCTCTATGGGTCTCTGTGTGTATCTGTGTGTCTCTATGGGTCTCTGTGTGTCTCTATGGGTCTCTATGGGTCTCTATGGGTCTCTGTGTGTCTCTATGAGTCTCTATGTGTCTCTATGGGTCTCTGTGTGTCTCTATGGGTCTCTATGGGTCTCTGTGTGTCTCTATGGGTTTCTGTTTATCTCTATGGGTCTCTGTGTGTCTCTATGGGTCTCTGTGTGTCTCTATGGGTTTCTGTTTATCTCTATGGGTCTCTGTGTGTATCTGTGTGTCTCTATGGGTCTCTGTGTGTCTCTATGGGTCTCTATGGGTCTCTATGGGTCTCTGTGTGTCTCTATGAGTCTCTATGTGTCTCTATGGGTCTCTGTGTGTCTCTATGGGTCTCTGTTTATCTCTATGGGTCTCTGTGTATCTCTGTGTGTCTCTATGGGTCTCTATGGGTCTCTGTGTGCCTCTATGGGTCTCTGTGTGTCTCTATGGGTCTCTGTGTGTCTCTATGGGTCTCTGTTTATCTCTATGGGTCTCTGTGTATCTCTGTGTGTCTCTATGGGTCTCTATGGGTCTCTGTGTGTCTCTATGGGTCTCTGTGTGTCTCTATGGGTCTCTGTGTGTCTCTATGGGTCTCTGTTTATCTCTATGGGTCTCTGTGTATCTCTGTGTGTCTCTATGGGTCTCTATGGGTCTCTGTGTGCCTCTATGGGTCTCTGTGTGTCTCTATGGGTCTCTGTGTGTCTCTATGGGTCTCTGTTTATCTCTATGGGTCTCTGTGTGTCTCTATGGGTCTCTGTGTGTCTCTATGGGTCTCTGTGTGTCTCTATGGGTCTCTGTTTATCTCTATGGGTCTCTGTGTATCTCTGTGTGTCTCTATGGGTCTCTATGGGTCTCTGTGTGCCTCTATGGGTCTCTGTGTGCCTCTATGGGTCTCTGTGTGTCTCTATGGGTCTCTGTGTGTCTCTATGGGCCTCTGATCGAGTTATAATGCAGTTTTAGTGCCCTTAAGTGCGAGTTTTATGGCTGGGGGTTTCGTTTATGCCACAGAAGCAACTTCCAACCCGTCCGAGATTCGTCGCCTTCACAGGGAACTATTTAAAGGCCCCGTTTGTACTTTGGCCATCGGCCTGTCAGAGGAGGAGGAGTTGCAGATCTGATCGATGATTGAGCTTCGAATCGATGCGATTCGATTTGATGGCACATTCTGTGAGTAGATCTGTGTGTGTGTGTGTGTACAGGTGTGTGTGTGTCAGTGTGTGTGTGTGTGTGTACAGGTGTGTGTGTCAGTGTGTGTGTGTGTCAGTGTGTGTGTGTCAGTGTGTGTGTGTGTACAGGTGTGTGTGTACAGGTGTGTGTGTGTGTGTGTGTCAGTGTGTGTGTGTGTGTGTACAGGTGTGTGTGTCAGTGTGTGTGTGTGTCAGTGTGTGTGTGTCAGTGTGTGTGTGTGTGTCAGTGTGTGTGTGTGTACAGGTGTGTGTGTGTCAGTGTGTGTGTGTGTACAGGTGTGTGTGTGTCAGTGTGTGTATGTGTGTGTCAGTGTGTGTGTGTGTACAGGTGTGTGTGTGTCAGTGTGTGTGTGTGTACAGGTGTGTGTGTGTGTCAGTGTGTGTGTGTGTACAGGTGTGTGTGTGTCAGTGTGTGTGTGTGTACAGGTGTGTGTGTGTCAGTGTGTGTATGTGTGTGTCAGTGTGTGTGTGTGTACAGGTATGTGTGTGTGTCAGTGTGTGTGTGTGTCAGTGTATGTGTACAGGTGTGTGTGTCAGTGTGTGTGTGTACAGGTGTGTGTGTGTACAGGTGTGTGTGTGTGTGTCAGTGTGTGTGTGTGTGTCAGTGTGTGTGTGTGTGTGTACAGGTGTGTGTGTGTGTCAGTGTGTGTGTGTGTCAGTGTGTGTGTGTGTACAGGTGTGTGTGTGTCAGTGTGTGTGTGTACAGGTGTGTGTGTCAGTGTGTGTGTGTGTGTGTCAGTGTGTCAGTGTGTGTGTGTGTACAGGTGTGTGTGTGTGTCAGTGTGTGTGTGTGTGTCAGTGTGTGTGTGTGTCAGTGTGTGTGTGTGTACAGGTGTGTGTGTGTCAGTGTGTGTGTGTGTGTGTGTGTACAGGTGTGTGTGTGTGTCAGTGTATGTGTGTGTCAGTGTGTGTGTGTGTCAGTGTGTGTGTGTGTACAGGTGTGTGTGTGTCAGTGTGTGTGTGTACAGGTGTGTGTGTGTGTGTCAGTGTGTGTATG
Organism: Lampetra planeri; assembly: GCF_965212315.1. Taxonomy (NCBI): domain Eukaryota; kingdom Metazoa; phylum Chordata; class Hyperoartia; order Petromyzontiformes; family Petromyzontidae; genus Lampetra; species Lampetra planeri. The sequence continues at coordinate 11,362 of NW_027614575.1, read as the reverse complement.
TGTGTGTCAGTGTGTGTGTGTGTACAGGTATGTGTGTGTGTCAGTGTGTGTGTGTGTCAGTGTGTGTGTACAGGTGTGTGTGTCAGTGTGTGTGTGTACAGGTGTGTGTGTGTGTGTGTCAGTGTGTGTGTGTGTACAGGTGTGTGTGTACAGGTGTGTGTGTGTGTGTGTGTCAGTGTGTGTGTGTGTACAGGTGTGTGTGTGTCAGTGTGTGTGTGTGTACAGGTGTGTGTGTGTGTCAGTGTGTGTGTGTGTACAGGTGTGTGTGTGTCAGTGTGTGTGTGTGTACAGGTGTGTGTGTGTGTGTCAGTGTGTGTGTGTGTACAGGTGTGTGTGTGTCAGTGTGTGTGTGTGTACAGGTGTGTGTGTGTCAGTGTGTGTGTGTGTACAGGTGTGTGTGTGTGTGTCAGTGTGTGTGTGTGTACAGGTGTGTGTGTGTCAGTGTGTGTGTGTGTACAGGTGTGTGTGTGTGTCAGTGTGTGTGTGTGTACAGGTGTGTGTGTGTACAGGTGTGTGTGTCAGTGTGTGTATGTGTGTGTCAGTGTGTCAGTGTGTGTGTGTGTACAGGTGTGTGTGTGTGTCAGTGTGTGTGTGTGTACAGGTGTGTGTGTGTGTCAGTGTGTGTGTGTCAGTGTGTGTGTGTCTGTGTGTGTGTCAGTGTGTGTGTGTGTACAGGTGTGTGTGTGTTAGTGAGTGTATGTGTGTGTCAGTGTGTGTGTGTGTCAGTGTGTGTGTGTGTGTCAGTGTGTGTGTGTACAGGTGTGTGTGTGTGTGTACAGGTGTGTGTGTGTGTGTGTGTGTGTCAGTGTGTGTACAGGTATGTGTGTGTGTCAGTGTGTGTGTGTGTCAGTGTGTGTGTACAGGTGTGTGTGTCAGTGTGTGTGTGTACAGGTGTGTGTGTGTACAGGTGTGTGTGTGTGTGTGTGTCAGTGTGTGTGTGTGTACAGGTGTGTGTGTGTGTGTGTACAGGTGTGTGTGTGTGTGTGTGAGTGTACAGGTGTGTGTGTCAGTGTGTGTGTGTTAGTGTGTCAGTGTGTGTGTGTGTACAGGTGTGTGTGTGTACAGGTGTGTGTGTGTACAGGTGTGTGTGTGTCAGTGTGTGTGTGTGTCTGTGTGTGTGTCTGTATGTGTGTGTGTCAGTGTGTGTGTGTGTACAGGTGTATGTGTGTGTCAGTGTGTCAGTGTGTGTGTACAGGTGTGTGTGTGTGTGTCTGTGTGTGTGTCTGTGTGTGTGTGTGTCAGTGTGTGTGTGTGTGTACAGGTGTGTGTGTGTGTGTACAGGTGTGTGTGTACAGGTGTGTGTGTGTGTCTGTGTGTGTTTCTGTATGTGTGTGTGTCAGTGTGTGTGTGTGTACAGGTGTATGTGTGTGTCAGTGTGTCAGTGTGTGTGTGTGTGTACAGGTGTGTGTGTCAGTGTGTGTGTGTCAGTGTGTGTGTGTCAGCGTGTGTGTGTGTGAGTGTACAGGTGTGTGTGTCAGTGTGTGTGTGTGTGTAGAGGTGTGTGTGTGTCAGTGTGTGTGTGTGTACAGGTGTGTGTGTGTACAGGTGTGTGTGTGAGAGTGTGGGTGTGTAAGTGTGTGTGTGTACAGGTGTGTGTGTGTGTACAGGTGTGTGTGTGTACAGGTGTGTGTGTGAGAGTGTGGGTGTGTAAGTGTGTGTGTGTACAGGTGTGTGTGTGTGTACAGGTGTGTGTGTGTGTGTAAGTGTGTGTCAGTGTGTGTGTGTGTGTCTGTGTGTGTGTGTCTGTGTGTGTGTGTCTGTGTGTGTGTGTCAGTGTCTGTGTGTGTGTGTGTGTCTGTGTGTGTGTCTGTGTGTGTGTGTGTGTCTGTGTGTGTGTGTGTCTGTGTGTGTGTGTCTGTGTGTGTGTGTCTGTGTGTGTGGAGGGAGCGGTGGTGTAGCGGTTACGAACCCGGCGACCCGAGTTCGATTCCCGCTCCCGACCAACACCGTCAGGGACGATTATCTGAACGGGTCCTGGGCCTCCCCTAGGTCGACTCAGCCTCAAAACGAGTAACTGCTGCGCTGTGGTGTGTGAACATCGCTAGCCACTGGGGAGACAAAGGCGGCCGGGCGTGGTGCTGGCCACCCAGCCCCTCTGTGTGTGTAGCCACAGTGCCGGTAGCCTTCATAGACGCTGCTGCTACTAACAGCACTTACCCCTACAGCCCTGCCAGAGGCTACCTGGGGGGTCTTTGTCTTTGCTACTATCAGCACTTGCCCCTACAGCCCTGCTAGAGGCTACCTGGGGGATCTTTGTCTTTGCTACTCGCTAACAGCACTTGCCCCTACAGCCTGCTAGAGGCTACCTGGGGGATCTTTGTCTTTGTGCTACTAACAGCACTTGCCCCTACAGCCCTGCTAGAGGCTACCTGGGGGATCTTTGTCTTTGTGCTACTAACAGCACTTGCCCCTACAGCCCTGCTAGAGGCTACCTGGGGGACCTTTGTCTTTGTGCTACTATCAGCACTTGCCCCTACAGCCTGCTAGAGGCTACCTGGGGGATCTTTGTCTTTGCTACTCGCTAACAGCACTTGCCCCTACAGCCTGCTAGAGGCTACCTGGGGGATCTTTGTCTTTGTGCTACTAACAGCACTTGCCCCTACAGCCCTGCTAGAGGCTACCTGGGGGACCTTTGTCTTTGTGCTACTAACAGCACTTGCCCCTACAGCCTGCTAGAGGCTACCTGGGGGATCTTTGTCTTTGTGCTACTAACAGCACTTGCCCCTACAGCCTGCTAGAGGCTACCTGGGGGACCTTTGTCTGTGTTGTGTAGCAGTGGAATGAGCCTGGGGCACAGAACTCGCCCATTCAGAGACTGGTTCTCCACAGGAATGCAGATCAACAAACACACACAGACACACACACAGACACACACACAGATACACACACAGACACACACACACACAGACACACACACAGACACACAGACACACACACAGACACACACAGACACACACACACACACAGACACACAGACACACACAGACACACTACACACACACAGATACACACACACACTACTACACACACACAGACACACACAGACACACACACACACACAGAGACACACACAGACACACACACACACAGACACACAGACACACACACAGACACAGACACACAGACACACACACAGACACACACACACACAGACACACACACAGACACACAGACACACACACAGACACACACAGACACACACACACACACAGACACACAGACACACACAGACACACTACACACACACAGATACACACACACACTACTACACACACACAGACACACACAGACACACACACACACACAGACACACAGACACACACAGACACACTACACACACACAGATACACACACACACTACTACACACACACAGACACACACAGACACACACACACACAGACACACACACAGACACACAGACACACACACAGACACACACAGACACACACACACACACAGACACACACAGACACACACAGACACACTACACACACACAGATACACACACACACTACTACACACACACAGACACACACAGACACACACACACACAGACACACACACAGACACACACACACACAGACACACACACACACAGACACACACACAGACACACACACACACACACAGATACACACACACACTACTACACACACTACACACACACAGACACACACACAGACACACACACACACAGACACACACACAGACACACACACACACAGAGACACACACACTACACTACACACACTACACACACACAGATACACACACACACTACTACACACACACAGACACACACACTACTACACTCACTACACACACTATCATAATCACACACACACTACACACACACAGACACACACACTACACTACACACACTACACACACACTATCATAATCACACACCCCATTATCTCGCTCTGTGCGTCTCGGGGTGAGGCGATCTGAGGGGTCACTGCTGATTGACACACGGGAGGCTGACGTCTGTGCAAGGCCAGGTGAGTGAGTGGGTGAGTGGGTGGGTGAGTGGGTGGGTGGGTGAGTGGGTGGGTGAGTGAGTGGGTGAGTGAGTGGGTGGGTGAGTGGGTGGGTGAGTGGGTGGGTGGGTGAGTGAGTGAGTGGGTGGGTGAGTGAGTGGGTGAGTGGGTGGGTGAGTGGGTGGGTGGGTGAGTGGGTGGGTGAGTGAGTGGGTGAGTGAGTGGGTGGGTGAGTGGGTGGCTGAGTGGGTGGGTGGGTGAGTGAGTGAGTGGGTGGGTGGGTGGGTGAGTGGGTGGGTGAGTGAGTGGGTGGGTGAGTGGGTGGGTGAGTGGGTGGGTGGGTGAGTGAGTGAGTGGGTGGGTGGGTGAGTGGGTGGGTGAGTGGGTGGGTGGGTGAGTGAGTGAGTGAGTGGGTGGGTGGGTGGGTGAGTGGGTGGGTGGTGAGTGGGTGAGTGGGTGGGTGGGTGAGTGAGTGGGTGAGTGGTGAGTGGGTGAGTGGGTGGGTGGGTGAGTGAGTGGGTGAGTGGTGAGTGGGTGGGTGGGTGAGTGAGTGGGTGAGTGGTGAGTGGGTGAGTGAGTGGTGAGTGAGTGTGTGGGTGAGTGAGTGGGTGGGTGGGTGGGTGAGTGGGTGAGTGGGTGGGTGGGTGAGTGAGTGGGTGAGTGAGTGGGTGAGTGAGTGGGTGAGTGGGTGAGTGAGTGGGTGAGTGAGTGGGTGGGTGAGTGGGTGGCTGAGTGGGTGGGTGGGTGAGTGAGTGAGTGGGTGGGTGGGTGGGTGAGTGGGTGGGTGAGTGAGTGGGTGGGTGAGTGGGTGGGTGAGTGGGTGGGTGGGTGAGTGAGTGAGTGGGTGGGTGGGTGAGTGGGTGGGTGAGTGGGTGGGTGGGTGAGTGAGTGAGTGAGTGGGTGGGTGGGTGGGTGAGTGGGTGGGTGAGTGGGTGGGTGGTGAGTGGGTGAGTGGGTGGGTGGGTGAGTGAGTGGGTGAGTGGTGAGTGGGTGAGTGGGTGGGTGGGTGAGTGAGTGGGTGAGTGGTGAGTGGGTGGGTGAGTGAGTGGGTGAGTGGTGAGTGGGTGAGTGAGTGGTGAGTGAGTGTGTGGGTGAGTGAGTGGGTGGGTGGGTGGGTGAGTGGGTGAGTGGGTGGGTGGGTGAGTGAGTGGGTGAGTGGTGAGTGAGTGGTGAGTGGGTGAGTGGTGAGTGAGTGTGTGGGTGGGTGAGTGAGTGGGTGGGTGGGTGAGTGGGTGAGTGGGTGGGTGGGTGAGTGAGTGGGTGAGTGAGTGGGTGGGTGGGTGAGTGGATGGGTGAGTGAGTGAGTGCTGAGTGGTTAACATCTCGCCCAGAGCGTGATGACGTCGGTTGAGCGTGATGACGTCATCGCGTAAGCAACTTCTCACGGCACGGCCCGAACGCGATGACGTCATCCTGCACCCAACCCCGCCCACCGCGTGATGCAGCCGTCTTTAACGTGATGACGTCACCGCGCACCTGACGTCATCACGCAACCCAAACACCGCACCGTCGCGCGTCACCAGAACCCCTTGAAACGTGATGACGTCACCACGCACACGACGTCATCACGCAACTCACGCCGCACCGTCGCGCGTGACCCAACGTCCTGAAACGTGGTGACGTCACCGCGCTGCTGACGTCATCACGCAATCCCCTCAGTCCCTCCCTCCACCGCGTAATGCAACGCTTCGTACGTGCCGACGTCACCGCGTAAGGCGAGCGCTTGAAACGTGATGACGTCACCACGCTGGCGACGTCATCACGCAATCCCCGCCGCACCGCCGCGCGGAACCAAACCTCCTGAAACGTCATGACGTCACCACGTTGTTCACGTCATCACGCACCCACGCCGCACCGCCGCGCGTCACCCGAACCTCTTGAAACGTGATGACGTCACCGCGCTGCCGACGTCATCACGCACCCACGCCGCACCGCCGCGGGTGACCCAACGTCTTCAAGCGTGCTGACGTCACCACGCTGTCGACGTCATCACGCACCCACGCCGCACCGCCGCGCGTCACCCGAACCTCTTGAAACGTGATGACGTCACCGCGCTGGCGACGTCATCACGCACCCACGCCGCACCGCCGCGGGTGACCCAACGTCTTCAAGCGTGATGACGTCACCACGCTGCCGACGTCATCACGCAACCCAAACACCGCACCGCCGCGCGTCACCCGTCTTCAAGCGTGATGACGTCACCACGCTGCCGACGTCATCACGCAACCCAAACACCGCACCGCCGCGCGTCACCCGTCTTCAAGCGTGATGACGTCACCGCGCTGCCGACGTCATCACGCAACCCAAACACCGCACCGCCGCGCGTCACCCGAACCTCTTGAAACGTGATGACGTCACAGCGATGTCGACGTCATCACGCAACCCACACCGCACCGCCGCGCGTCACCCGTCTTCAAGCGTGATGACGTCACCACGCTGCCGACGTCATCACGCAACCCAAACACCGCACCGCCGCGCGTCACCCGTCTTAAAACGTGATGACGTCATCACGCTGCCGACGTCATCACGTAGCCCCGCCCCACCAAGTGGTCCCAGCGCCGTTGAGCAGTGAACGTGCAAGAATTGTGCGCTCGTGACGGTAATTCTATTATAATTCTATTATAATTATAATACAACAACTACTGCTGCTACTGCTGCACTTACACTAATATAACAAACATCATACACACACACACACAGAGAGATAAAGAGCTTGTTGTGTACACACACATCGCCTTTGTGTGTGTGTACACGCGCCGTCAGGCTAACTATTGTAACGTTATACACCGCACTGTACACACGCACAAGGCTGTACCGTAGTTACACACTTATACACTTATATACTATTATATACTATTATATATTACTAATATATATTACTTATGATACTTGTGCACACAAACACACACTTATAGATCTATTACACTTATATTTTACTAATATTAGCGTAGTTACTGCAATAGACGCGTCAACAATGTACCGTACTTACACACACACACTTAATATTATACACTTATACTATTATATACTATTATATATTACTAATATATATTACTTATGATACTTGTGCACACAAACACACACTTATAGATCTATTCTAATATTACCGTAGTTACTGCAATAGACGCGTCAACAATGTACCGTACTTACACACTTATACACTTATACTATTATATACTATTATATATTACTAATATATATTACTTATAATACTTGTACACACAAACACACACTTATAGATCTATTACACTTATATATTACGAATATTACCGTAGTTACTGCAATAGACGCGTCAAAAATGTACCGTACTTACACACTTATACACTTAATATTATACACTTATACTATTATATACTATTATATATTACTAATATATATTACTTATGATACTTGTACACACAAACACACACTTATAGATCTATTACACTTATATATTACGAATATTACCGTAGTTACTGCAATAGACGCGTCAAAAATGTACCGTACTTACACACTTATACACTTATATTATTATATACTATTATATATTACTAATATATATTACTTATGATACTTGTACACACAAACACACACTTATAGATCTATTACACTTATATTTTACTAATATTCAGCGTAGTTACTGCAATAGACGCGTCAACAATGTACCGTACTTACACACACACACACTTAATATTATACACTTATACTATTATATACTATTATATATTACTAATATATATTACTTATAATACTTGTACACACAAACACACACTTATAGATCTATTACACTTATATATTACTAATATTACCGTAGTTACTGCAATAGACGCGTCAACAATGTACCGTACTTACACACACACACTTAATATTATACACTTATACTATTATATACTATTATATATTACTAATATATATTACTTATGATACTTATACCACAAACACACACTTATAGATCTATTACACTTATATATTACTAATATTAGCGTAGTTACTGCAATAGACGCGTCAACAATGTACCGTACTTACACACTTATACACTTATACTATTATATACTATTATATATTACTAATATATATAACTTATAATACTTGTACACACAAACACACGCTTATAGATCTATTACACTTATATATTACTAATATTACCGTAGTTACTGCAATAGACGCGTCAACAATGTACCGTACTTACACACTTATACACTTAATATTATACACTTATACTATTATATACTATTATATATTACTAATATATATTACTTATAATACTTGTGCACACAAACACACACTTATAGATCTATTACACTTATATTTTACTAATATTAGCGTAGTTACTGCAATAGACGCGTCAACAATGTACCGTACTTACACACACACACTTAATATTATACACTTATACTATTATATACTATTATATATTACTAATATATATTACTTATAATACTTGTGCACACAAACACACACCTATAGATCTATTACACTTATATTTTACTAATATTAGCGTAGTTACTGCAATAGACGCGTCAAAAATGTACACGTACTTACACACTTATACACTTATACTATTATATACTATTATATATTACTACTATATATTACTTATAATACATATACACACAAACACTCACTTATAGATCTATTACACTTATATTTTACTAATATTAGCGTAGTTACTGCAATAGACGCGTCAACAATGTACCGTACTTACACACACACACTTAATATTATACACTTATACCTATTATATACTATTATATATTACTAATATATATTACTTATGATACTTGTGCACACAAACACACACTTATAGATCTATTACACTTATATATTACTAATATTAGCGTAGTTACTGCAATAGACGCGTCAAAAATGTACCGTACTTACACACACACACTTAATATTATACACTTATACTATTATATACTATTATATATTACTAATATATATTACTTATGATACTTGTGCACACAAACACACACTTATAGATCTATTACACTTATATTTTACTAATATTAGCGTAGTTACTGCAATAGACGCGTCAACAATGTACCGTACTTACACACTTATACACTTATACTATTATATACTATTATATATTACTAATATATATTACTTATGATACTTGTGCACACAAACACACACTTATAGATCTATTACACTTATATTTTTCTAATATTAGCGTAGTTACTGCAATAGACGCGTCAACTTTACCGTACTTACACACTTATACACTTAATATTATACACTTATACTATTATATACTATTATATATTACTAATATATATTACTTATGATACTTATACACACAAACACACACTTATAGATCTATTACACTTATATTTTACTAATATTACCGTAGTTACTGCAATAGAACGCGTCAAAAATGTACCGTACTTACACACTTATACACTTATACTATTATATACTATTATATATTACTATTATATATTACTTATAATACTTGTGCACACAAACACACACTTATAGATCTATTACACTTATATATTACTAATATTAGCGTAGTTACTGCAATAGACGCGTCAACAATGTACCGTACTTACACACTTATACACTTAATATTATACACTTATACTATTATATACTATTATATGTTACTAATATATATTACTTATGATACTTGTGCACACAAACACACACTTATAGATCTATTCTAATATTACCGTAGTTACTGCAATAGACGCGTCAACAATGTACCGTACTTACACAACTTATAACACTTAATATTATACACTTATACTATTATATACTATTATATATTACTAATATATATTACTTATGATACTTGTGCACACAACACACACTTATAGATCTATTCTAATATTACCGTAGTTACTGCAATAGACGCGTCAACAATGTACCGTACTTACACACACACACTTAATATTATACACTTATACTATTATATACTATTATATATTACTAATATATATTACTTATGATACTTGTACACACAAACACACACTTATAGATCTATTACACTTATATATTACGAATATTACCGTAGTTACTGCAATAGACGCGTCAACAATGTACCGTACTTACACACACACTTATATTATACACTTATACTATTATATACTATTATATATTACTAATATTATATTACTTATAATACTTGTACACACAAACACACACTTATAGATCTATTACACTTATATATTTTTCTAATATTACCGTAGTTACTGCAATAGACGCGTCAACTTTACCGTACTTACACACTTATACACTTATACTATTATATACTATTATATATTACTAATATATATTACTTATAATACTTGTACACACAAACACACACTTATAGATCTATTACACTTATATATTACTAATATTACCGTAGTTACTGCAATAGACGCGTCAACAATGTACCGTACTTACACACTTATACACTTATACTATTATATACTATTATATATTACTAATATATATTACTTATGATACTTATACACACAAACACACACTTATAGATCTATTACACTTATATATTACTAATATTACCGTAGTTACTGCAATAGACGCGTCAACAATGTACCCTACTTACACACTTATACACTTATACTATTATATACTATTATATATTACTAATATATATTACTTATAATACTTATACACACAAACACACACTTATAGATCTATTACACTTATATATTACTAATATTACCGTAGTTACTGCAATAGACGCGTCAACAATGTACCGTACTTACACACTTATACACTTAATATTATACACTTATACTATTATATACTATTATATATTACTAATATATATTACTTATAATACTTATACACACACATACATCACACACACGCGCGTGTGTGTCTGTATTACAGTGTGTGTGTGTGTGTATTATAATATACAAAAAATAGCTCCATATTTATAAAGTGCAAAGTTGTGAGTGTGTGCGTCTGTTCTAAATGTTTAACGCACTTCCCGACATGCACCAAACTTGAAATCTGCCACGCGGCTGCTTTCCAGACGGTACACCATGCACACTTTATAAAAATACACTTTTTATTTTGTTTTGGTGCGTGGGGGACCTCAATAATGCATCGATTTTGCACGGCAAGTGAGCTGTGACGTCACATCTTTGTCACGTGACCCCCGCGCGCGGCAGCGTGACGCGGTGTTGCCTGCTGACGTCACGCGGGGTTGCCTGCTGACGTCACGCGGGGTTGCCTGCTGACGTCACGCGGGGTTGCCTGCTGACGTGTCTGTGTGTGTACTCATACCCTTAGTTCTTTCGGTAAAGTCTTCTTGGTTCTTTCGGTAAAGTCATCACGTAGAAGGGAAGTAATAAAGTAATAAAAATGAAACATAATAAAAATAAAACTTGATAAAATAATAAAAATGAAACTTAATAAAATAATAAAAATAAAACTTAAT
>NW_027614574.1:0-24887 GCF_965212315.1 Lampetra planeri | reverse complement strand
GTTTATACCAGGTTTGGTTGGTTGGAGGCCAACTATATTAAGTGTATTAAAAAGGCAGGTTAGGTTAAGAGCCTCATCAGTAGATCGAGATATACAAGAATAGTCAAACAACATCTACAAAGTGTCAGTATCAAGCAGCGGCTTCGAAACCGAAGTGATGTTTAGAGGTAAAATGATATTGTATGTGTCGTACTAGGCATGTAAGTAGAAATAGGGAGCCAATAATTACATGTAAGCCGTGGAAACCTGTTGCGACGAAAAAAGTAGAGCCGTATACGCTGTCTGCTATTGTAAATGGGGTTTCATAGTATTCTATAGCTTGAAGGGCTGTGAAGTAAAGTCCAAGCAGAACTGTCAGGGCTAGAGCTTGAGTTGCTTCTGTTCGGTTTTTTTCAGTAATACTATGGTGGGCTCAGGTTACGGATACTCCGGAGGCAAGTAGAACTGCAGTATTTAATAGTGGTACTTCAAATGGGTTCAGTGGGGTAATTCCTGTTGGAGGTCATATTAGGCCAAGCTCTAGAGTTGGTGCCAGGCTGGCGTGATAGAAAGCTCAGAAAAAACCTGCGAAAAAACAGACTTCTGAGATAATAAACAAGATTATTCCATAGCGTAGGCCCTTGTTGAACTGGAGAAGTGTGATGGCCTAGAAAGGTGCCTTCTCGAACAACATCTCGTCATCATTGATATATTGTAAGAAGTATCAGAATTAGGCCTAGTGTTATTAAGATATAAGAATTTTTATGGAATCATATGGCTAGGCCGGAGGTTATTAATAGTGCGGCGCCAGCACCGGTTAGGGGTCAGGGGCTTGGGTCTACCATGTGGTATGCGTGAGCTTGGTGGGACATAGACGTTTTCTTGAAGATAAAGGGTTAAAAGTAGAATAAAGACGTATGCTTGGATTATAGCAACAGCTAATTCTAGAATAGTTAAAAGGAAAAGGAGTAATGAGGTAGCTAGTGTAAGTGAGATTATTGGCATTACTGCAAAGGTGGTAATAGAGATTAATTGAATAAGTAGATGTCCAGCTGTTAAATTGGCAGTTAGTCGGACTCCTAGAGCAATAGGTCGGATGAAAAGGCTAATAGTTTCGATAATAACAAGTATAGGGATGAGTGCAATTGGGGTGCCTTCTGGTAATAAGTGGGCTAAGGCTTCTGTTGGTTTTTTTTGTAAGCCGATAAGAACCGTAGCTAATCATATTGGTACTGCTAACCCTATATTTATTGATAGTTGGGTAGTAGGTGTATATGTGTAAGGTAATAACCCTAGAAGGTTGATTGTTAGGATAAATATTATAGAGGCTATACAGATTAGGGCTCATTTGTGTCCTTGTGAGTTGATTGGAGTAAATAGTTGTTTAGTGATAGTTATTAGTGTAGGTATCAGTAGTGTGTGGTAGCGAGATTTAATAAAATTTGGTGTTTGTAAAATTAGTAAAATACTAGGGATTAGTATAGCTAATCAGGCTAGAGGGAGCCCAAATATGGTTGGGGATTTAAATTGGTCAAAAATTGCTAGTGTCATGGTCAGGTTCAGGTGGGTTGTTTGGGTTTAGTGGCTTGTTGAGCAGAGACGGTGTTTTGTGTTTGGTAAAATATAATAGTTGGCATAATTAGTAATAAAATAATTAATCATGATACTGTAAGTATAGAAAATCAAGGAGCGGGCTCAAGTTGTGGCATATCACTAAGGGAGAACATATTCACCCATCTTCAGCTTAAAAGGCTGATGCTAAGTTAGCTTCTTAGTGGCAGTATATATGTTAGGATTCTAATACATCAGTAGTTCAACTTTCGAAATATGAGAGAGGAACAGCTTCTAGTGCGATTGGTATAAAACTATGATTTGCACCGCAGATTTCTGAGCATTGACCAAAATATAGGCCTGGTCGAATTGTAATAAATGTTGCTTGATTTAATCGGCCTGGGACTGCATCTACTTTAGTACCTAAAGATGGGATAGTTCAGGAGTGGATTACATCTTCTGATGTAATTAACATGCGAATAGGGGATTCTATTGGTACTACGATGCGATGGTCTACGTCTAGAAGGCGGATTCCTCCTGGCTCTAGTTCATTAGTTGGCGTTATGTAAGAGTCAAATTCGATCTGATTATAATCAGTGTATTCATAGGATCAGTATCATTGATGTCCAACTGCTTTAATTGTTAAATGTGGGTCACTGATTTCGTCGGTAAGGTAAAGAATGCGTAGGGATGGAAGAGCAATTATAATGAGGACAATGGCTGGTATAACTGTTCATACGATCTCTACTTCTTGAGAATCAAGAGAGTGTTTATTTGTGAATCGGGTAGTAACTATCAGAGTAATAAGATAGAAAATTAGTACACTAATTAAGAATACAACTGTTAGAGTGTGATCATGAAAATGAATAAGTTCTTCTATGATAGGGGAGGCTGCATCTTGAAGTCCTAGTTGAGCTTGCTGTGCCATAAGCAAGATACATGAGTATAAGCTCATAATAATTACCTTGACAAGGTAGTGTAATAGTTTTACTAGTATCTTAAGAAAGTGGCAGATATGGTTATGCACCTGGCTTGAAACCAGCGTAGGGGGGTTCGAATCCCTCTTTTCTTGAAGTTAGCTTGGACATAGGCTGGTTCTTCATAAGTATGGTAGGGAGGTGGGCAGCCATGAAGTCATTCAATATTAGTGTTGAGAAGGTCTGTAGCAACAGCTTTGCGTTTAGAAGAGAAGGCTTCTCATAAGATAAATATAAATAGTATAACGGCAATTAATGAGATTGTTGATCCAATTGAGGAAACTACATTTCATGTAGTGTAGGCATCTGGGTAGTCTGAGTAACGTCGTGGTATGCCAGCTAAACCTAGGAAATGTTGGGGGAAGAATGTAAGATTTACACCAGTAAACATAATTACAAAGTGTGCTTTTGATCAGGTTTCGTTAAGTGTATAGCCCGTGAATAGTGGGAATCAGTGGACGAAGCCCGCCATGATTGCGAAAACAGCTCCTATAGATAATACATAATGGAAGTGGGCTACTACATAGTAAGTATCATGAAGGATAATATCTAGTGATGAGTTGGATAAAACGATTCCGGTGAGTCCTCCTACAGTGAATAAGAAAATAAAGCCTAAGGCCCATAGTATGGGGGTGTGTCATACGATTTTTCCGCCATGGAGAGTAGCTAGTCAGCTAAAAACTTTAACTCCTGTTGGGATGGCAATAATTATTGTGGCTGATGTAAAGTAGGCTCGTGTATCAACATCTATTCCTACTGTAAATATGTGATGGGCTCATACAATAAACCCTAGCAACCCAATAGCCATTATTGCTCAGACTATTCCTATATATCCAAATGGTTCTTTTTTTCCGGAGTAATAGGCAACTACATGAGAGATAATTCCAAAGCCTGGTAAGATTAGAATATAAACTTCAGGATGTCCAAAGAATCAAAATAGATGTTGGTAAAGAATTGGGTCTCCTCCCCCTGCAGGGTCGAAGAAAGATGTATTTAAATTACGATCTGTTAAAAGTATAGTAATGGCGGCTGCAAGTACAGGAAGTGATAGAAGAAGGAGGACTGCAGTAATTAAAACGGATCAAACAAATAAAGGAATTGGTATTGTGTTATAGTTGGGGGCTTTATATTAAAAATTGTTGTGATAAAGTTGACTGCCCCTAGAATTGATGAAATACCAGCTAGGTGAAGGGAGAAAATTGTTAAGTCAACAGAGGCCCCTGTGTGGGCTAAATTTCCTGCTAGGGGTGGGTATACGGTTCATCCCGTTCCGGCCCCTGCTTCAACTCCTGCGGAAGCTAAAAGTAGAAGGAGTGAGGGTGGAAGTAGTCAAAAGCTTATGTTGTTTATACGTGGGAAGGCTATATCTGGGGCGCTAAGTATTATTGGTACAAGTCAGTTTCCGAAGCCTCCGATTATAATTGGTATAACTATAAAAAAGATTATAACGAAAGCATGGGCGGTTACGATAACGTTAAAGATTTGATCGTCTCCTAGTAAAGTGCCTGGTTGACTTAATTCTGCCCGAATTAGGATGCTTAAAGCAGTTCCCACTATTCCTGCTCAGGCCCCAAAGATTAGATATAGGGTGCCGATGTCTTTATGATTAGTAGAGAATAATCAACGAATGAGAGTCACTGGTAGGATGGCCGAATGTTTAGGCGGTGGGCTGTAGACCCGCTTACAGAGATTCGATTTCTCTTCCTGTCAAATTGACCCTGTGGTGAAGTTCACATCAGATTGCAAATCTGAAGATACAGAAGTATACTCTGTTGGGGTCTATAGATCAAAGCTAAAATTAGCACTTAGCTGTTAACTAAGAGGTTGTAAGTATAACACTTGCTGGTCTAGTAAAAATTTTAGCTTAATATAAAGCATCTGATTTGCGTTCAGAAGATGTGAGTGTGTCTTGCAAATTTTATAATCAGAAATTAAGGGTAGTATCCCTTACTGTAAGCTTTGAAGGCTTAGAGTCTATATAACTTAAATTTCTAGTACATAATAAAGATCGCTATTAGCTGAGGTGTTAGAATGAATAGATTAATTGATAATATTGTCATTAAAGCTATAGGCTTATTTGGGGTCACACGTCAAAGAGTAAGATTTGTTGTTGGACATGGAGGTGATAAAATGATTGATAAGTAGCATATGCGGGTATAAAAAAATAAACTTAACAATGAGCCTATTATTATTATAAACAGATAGATAACAAGGTTTTGGTTGGCGAGTTCAACTGATGCTAAAAGTTTATTGGTAAAACCTGTTAGTGGGGGGAGGCCACCTAGAGATAATAGAAGAAGTAATAAAAGTATTTGAGAAATTTGATTGTGCTTATTTATGGTAAGTGCTGTAATTTTATTAGCTTTTAAAGTGTTGAGGTTAATGAATGTTGTGCTTGTAAGTAAGCAATAGATTAGTGTTGTAACTCAAGTAATTGTTGGGTTAAAGGGAGCTATGCTAGCAATTCAGCCTATGTGTGCGATTGATGAGTAGGCCATAATTTTTCGTGTTTGAGTTTGATTTAGGCCCCCCCAACCTCCAACAAACACTGATAATAAAGCTGGGCCAAGAATAAATGCATTATTTTGATCTTGTGCAATTTGAATAAGGAGAGTAATTGGGGCTAATTTTTGTCAAGTTGCTAGGATCATGCCTGTAGTAAGATCTAGGCCTGCTATTACTTCTGGAAGTCAGAAGTGTATTGGAGCTATACCTAATTTAAATATGAGAGCAAGAGTTATAGCGTTAAGGATAATTGGGTCGCTTGATGGGCTGATTGCTCAATTTCCTGAGTGCCAAGCGGCTAAACAGGCAGTAACAAGAAGTGTGGCAGAGCCTGCACTTTGAGCAATGAAGTATTTAGTAGTTGCTTCAATTGAACGTGGGTGATGTGTTTTAGCTATTAGCGGGATAATAGCAATTGTATTAATTTCTAATCCGATTCAAGCTAGAATTCAGCTGGTGCTTGAGAATGTTACAAGTGTGCCAAGACCTAGAGTTATTAGTAGTGTAGATTGAATTAAGGGGGATAGCATATAGTAAGAGATGCTGGTAACATCATATTTGGGGTATGGGCCCAAAAGCTTTATTTAGCTTATCTTACTTAGGATGTGGTGTAATGGAAACACGGAGGGTTTTGGTCTCTCAGATTAAGGTTCGAATCCTTTCATACTAACGAGGAAGAAAGGGGGTAATATCCCCTGTAGCCACTCTATCAAAGTGGTTCCTATTTTCGGACATACTTCCACTGTTAAAAATCCAGTTTATTATTAGTGTTTATATTTGAGGTACTCCTGCCCCCCCCAGTGACACAGCGAGGGATAGTTGAAGAGTAAAAAGGGCTAGGTTGAGGGGTAGAAAATTCTTTCACATAAGGTGTATCAGCTGATCATATCGGAATCGGGGGTATGAGGCTCGGATTCAGAGGAATAGGATAATGAGTGGGGTTGCTTTTATTATTACATTAATAATTGGTAAAATATTTAAATTGTTTGGTCCAAGAGGTCCTAGAAATATAATTGCTGTAAGGGTATTTATAAATAAGATATTAGAGTATTCAGCCAGAAAAAATAAAGCGAATGGACCTCCAGCATATTCTACATTAAAACCAGAGACAAGTTCTGATTCTCCCTCAGTTAAATCGAACGGGGTTCGGTTTGTTTCTGCCAAAGTAGAAACAAATCATATTGCTGCTAGTGGTCAGCTTGAGAGTAGGAATCAGGTGTGTTCTTGCGTATAAATAAAGGCTTGAAGGGAAAATCCTCCTGTTAAAATAATTAAACATAATAGAATTAAGCCTAGGCTTACTTCATATGAGATGGTTTGGGCTACGGCTCGAAGTGCTCCGATTAGCGCATATTTTGAGTTAGAGGCTCAACCTGAGCCAAGGGTGGCGTAGACTGATAAGCTTGAAATTGCTAAAATTACAAGAAGAGTAAGATTAATAGTGGAGATTGACTGTGGTATGGGAATAAATATTCAGAGCGATAGAGCTAAAGTTAGCGCTATAATGGGGGCTGCGATAAATAAGGCTGGGAGGCTGCGGTGGGTCATACGGGTTCTTTTAGAAATAATTTTACTCCGTCTGCAATAGGTTGTAAAAGTCCTATAAATCCGACAACATTTGGTCCTTTGCGAAGTTGTATATAACCTAGGGTTTTTCGTTCAACTATTGTTAGAAATGCTACTGCAAGCAGGACTATTAAAACTAAAATTAAAGTGGATGTTAATATAACTAGCATAATTTATTTGGAAGGGGATTTGCACCCCTGGTATAAGGGCTTAAACCTTGTGCAATTACTGAGCTCTGCCACCCAAATAAACTTGTCTAGTTATTATTTTAAGTTGCTTACTATTCTTATTAAGTTGGTCTCATAAGATTGGTAGGGTTTGCATTAGTGTATTGACCCTTACTTCTGCCGGTCCTTTCGTACTAGGGAAGTAGCAAACATAGATAGAAACTGACCTGGATTACTCCGGTCTGAACTCAGATCACGTGGGGCTTTAATCGTTGAACAAACGAACCTTTAATAGCTTTTGCGCCATTGGGGTGCCCCGATCCAACATCGAGGTCGTAAACCCTTTCGTTGATTCGGGCTCGTGGAAAGGATTGCGCTGTTATCCCTGGGGTAACTTGTTTCGTTAGGCAGCAAGTGATGCTGGGTCTATTAACGTTAGTTCTACTAGTGCTTAGAGTTGTAACTCTAGGCTAAGAAAATTGTATTTTCGTCGTCGTGGATATTACTTTTGTTCCGTGGTTGCCCCAACCTAAAACTGTGCATCGTGAATAATGATTATGCGATGTAAATGTTTGGAAGCTCCACAGGGTCTTCTCGTCTTATGGGTTTATACCCGCCTTTGCACGGGTAGGTCAATTTCATTGATAGGGATAAGGAGACAGTTATGCCCTCGTGTAACCTTTCATTCTAGTCTTAATTTACAAGACAAGTGATTACGCTACTTTTACACGGTCAAAGTACCGCGGCCATTCAATATTAATCATTGGGCAGGTCTTGCCTCCAATAGGCGATTCTTATCTGGAGGTGATGTTTTTGGTAAACAGGCGAGGCATGTGTTTGCCGAGTTCCTTCTCATCCTTTATATCTTCTATATTATGTTCCAGTGTAGGGTTAACGGTTATTAGTTCTTGTTTTTCCTGTCGGTAGTCATGTTGTTGATTTCCTGTTGTTTTAAGGGCCGTTAATTTCCAGTGGTTGGTCCGATCTGGTTTACACTTACATTTAGAGGGGTGCGACCTCAAATTACTAATCTTAGCAGGATATTTCCTATTATATAGGATTACTTAATAGTGGTTATAGGGTCTTTATATATTATGGTATTTAAAGTTTAGTAAACTTAAGCTGTAACGCTTTTCTTCTTGGTGGCTGCTTTTAGGCCTACTTAAGTTTATAAGTTGGATATTATCTAATCAATAGAGCTGTATCTCTGTTCACTAGGGCTGTACCCCTAGTGAATAAAACTTAAAATGTAGAGTAGTAAGATGTTTAAATTTATAAGTAATTTTGTTGCTTATCTACAAATTAAGATCAAGCTTAAACTTGTTTCTTAAGTAACCAGCTATCACTAGGCTCGGTAGGCTTTTCACCTCTACCCAGGGCTTTTTCCAATCTTTTGCCACAGATACGGATTAACTCTTATAGGTAATCCCAGGGTAGCTCGTCTAGTTTCGGGGAGGCGGCAGTATTTTCGGGTTTACTTGCTAAGCCATGATGCAAAAGGTACAAGATTTACTTTACTTAGTTGATCTGTTTCATCACTTTTTCAATGTTCCCTTGCGGTACTATATGTGTTTTATTTTTCTATCACCTATACTAAAATGGGGGCAATGGTTTGCTGTAAATGTGTGAATGTTTTATAATCATAAATTAAAAGTTGTTAGATAAATATACTCAAATCAGTAATCAGAAGATCTTGAATCGCACAAGAATATTTTCGGTGTAAGGGAAATGCTTAACTTTTAAGCTATCTTCTGTTTTCCAAGCGCACCTTCCGGTACGCTTACCATGTTACGACTTTTCTCCGGGAGGGGTGTGGGAGAGTGACGGGCGGTGTGTACGCACCCTAGTGGCCAACTTCAACTAGACAAACTATTCTTGTTTACTGCTAAATCCACCTTCAAAATTATTTCATTAAGTTATTCGTATACTCTGGGGAGAGAGTGTAGCCCATCTCTGCCTGCCTCATAGGCTGCACCTCGACCTGACGTATTTGCATAGATAGCTTCTTTGCCTACGGTTATTCTTTTATAAGGTTGGCTGGCGACGGCGGTATATAGACTGGGGGCGAGAGGCGGCGGGGTTAAAACGTGGGGTATCGGGTTATAGGACAGGCTCCTCTAGGTGGGTTTAGGGTGCCGTCAAGTTCTTTGGGTTTTAAACGATTGTTCGTAGTGCCCTGGCGACGGTGGTTTATTTATGGCAGGCATAGCGGGGTATCTAATCCCGGTTTGTGAGTTTTGCTTTCGTGATGTCAAAGTGAGTTTATTAATATAGATTCTTTCGATGTTGAGATATTTAAGCATACCTATTCAACTAGCAGGCATGATGGCTTCTATAGTATTAGTTAAGCTAGTATTTTAATCACGCTTTGTGCCGGAGATATCAGCTTGAGCTCCTCGTATAACCGCGGTGGCTGGCACGAGGTTTACCAGCTCTAAAATACGTAACTTAGTCGGGCTTGCGTCCATAGCTTAAGGTTTATCACTGCTGAGTACCCTTGAGGGTGTGGGTGGCTAGGTGTTGTGGGCTAACTTATTGTGAGCCTGATACCATCTCTTTTTTATGTTTATAGTTAAAGGAGGTCCTCACGGGAGTGCGGAAACTTGCATGTGTAATTTCATATATAGTTGATATTAAGGCTGGAACTAATCCTTTGTGTCAAGGGGTTCTAAAACCATCTGAGCATCTTCAGTGCTCTGCTTTAATGTTAAGCTACTCTTGACATTTGAAAATCAGAGGGTAATTTAATGTTAAGATGCTAGCTTTGGGAGCTAGATACAGGGGTTTGAATCCCCTTCCTTTGAAAAATCTGTATGTTAAGTTTCAGTTGAATTTACCGGTGTTCTTTGATAGCAGAATTAACTTGTTTTCTAGGCGACCTAGAATTGGAAAGATTAAAATAAAAATTATAAAGTACACTGTTGATGCAATTTGTGTTATTAAAATAAATGGGTGTTCAGCTGGTTCTCCCCCTAGTCAAGTGAGTAGCGCTAGATCAGCAATCAGAATCCAAAATGTAACTTGGGCGAGCGGACGAAATTGAATGCCTCGTTGTTTAGAGGTGTGGGTAAAGGGGATAACCAGGAGGATTATGATGGCTGCTGCTAAAGCTATGACCCCACCTAATTTATTAGGAATAGATCGTAGAATCGCATAGGCGAACAGGAAGTATCATTCTGGCTTAATGTGAGGTGGGGTACTAAGAGGGTTGGCATAAATAAAATTGTCTGGCTCACCTAGTGCATTTGGGGCTAAAAGGGCTAAAAGAGAAATTATAAAAAGAACCCCAAGTAAAATAACAAAGCCAAAAATGTCTTTGAAAGAGAAGTATGGGTGAAATTGAATTTTATCCAAATTAGAGTTAATTCCTAGGGGGTTACTAGATCCTGTTTGATGGAGGAATATAATATGGATTATAGTTATTGCTGCTAGGATAAATGGTAAAATAAAATGGAATGTAAAAAACCGGGTTAATGTGGCGTTTGATACTGAGAAGCCGCCTCATAATCATACTACAATATCATCTCCTACATAAGGTACTGCTGAAATTAAATTTGTAATAACGGTTGCCCCTCAGAAGGATATTTGCCCTCATGGTAGTACATAACCAACGAAAGCAGTAGCTGCAGTTAATGCAAATAAGATGACTCCAACGTTTCATGTTTCTTTATATAAATAAGAGCCGTAGTAGATCCCTCGCCCGATGTGAGCATAAATACAAATAAAGAATATAGAGGCCCCATTGGCATGAAGATTTCGTATAAGCCATCCGTTGTTAACATCACGACAAATGTGTATAACTGAAGAGAAGGCTAGTTCAGTGTTGGCGGTATAGTGTATCGCAAGAATTAGTCCTGTAATAATTTGTAAGATCAAACATAGGCTTAAAAGTGAGCCAAAATTTCATCAGGCTGAGATATTAGCAGGAGAAGGAAGGTCAACTAACATGCTACTACCAAGTGATAGGAGTGGGTGAGTTTTTCGAAGAATGGTTGGTGGGTGGGACATAATCAGATAACGTTTAAAATTACAATTAAAAAATTAAAAAAAAAATTTTAAAATTACAATTAAAAAAAAAAATTTTAAAATTACAATTAAAAAAAAAATTTTAAAATTACAATTAAAAAAAAATTTTAAAATTACAATTAAAAAAAAATTTTAAAAATTACAATTAAAAATTTGATTGGGTGGTTCTTATAGTTGAATTCTACAACGGTGGTTTTTCAAGTCGCTAGTTTAAGTTAAAGTCTTAATGAGAATGCTGCTTTAAGAAGAGGTTACATCTTCACTCGCTGGTTTACAAGACCAGTGCTTTATATTTAAGCTATTAAAGCTTTATAAGTTAGGTAAAATGACCAAAAGTTCGCCGGTTCCTGAGGGGGTTGACGGCAGCAATGAACTTGGGGGGTCAAAGGGGGTAAGGGGGTTGTCGTGAAACCGCGGGAACGAGAGATTATTGAAGCTGGGAAAGGTATATCATATATGCCCTATGCCTGGATGGATGTGAGCTATCAGTGAAACATACTTGTATACCCTTCGGGAAATCGAGCTTAGCAGTTGTATGCCAAGAGTGATAAAAGGAGTACCTTAGTCTGGGATAAGCCTATGCAATGAGTTGTAATGGTATTTGGAGGAGTAGGTACTTATGCCATTATATATACCTATGCCATAGAGGCATATACCTATGCCATTATATATACCTATGCCATAGAGGCATATACCTATGCCATTATATATACCTATGCCATAGAGGCATATACCTATGCCATTATATATACCTATGCCATAGAGGCATAGGTGAGGAAGAGGGTTTGGGGGGGTATTGAGTGCTCTGACGTAAAAGTAATAGTTTTATTAGAGCATATGTTAAGTTTCGTTTTATGTTTTTTTATAATATTTTTATTGGGGGTCGCTGTGGTTGTTTTAAGCCCTTCTCCCTATTTTTCTGCTTTAGGCTTAGTATTTGTTGCTGTTTCTGGGTGTATTGTTATTTTGTACCATGGGGGTACCTTTTTATCTTTAGTTCTGGTTCTATTATATCTTGGTGGGATGATGGTAGTTTTTGTGTATTCGGCAGCCTTGGCTGCCGATCCTTACCCTGAGATTCTTGGGGGTCGGTTGTTTTGATTTTTTATAGTCTGTGTTTTATGCGTTTGTTTTGCTGGCTATTTTTATTTTAATAATTTTTTATTGAGCACATTAGTGGCTTGTGATGGGGTAGATTATGTTGGTGGTATTTTTGGGGCCGAGTGGTTAGGAGTCACGACTTTTTATGAGGTTGGGTTTATTCTTATGTTGGCTGGATGAGCTTTATTAGTTTGTTTATTTTCTGTTTTAGTAGTTGTTCGTGGGGTAGATCGTGGGGCCCTGCGAGCTGTGAGACTAAGTGTAATTAGAGCTAGGGCAAAGGCTATTAATGGTAAGGTGGCAGAGTTTAGTCGGTGCGCTTCTGTCAGTATTGTCGAGGGTTTTAATTGGTTACTGGCTAATCCTTTTGGTCCAATTTTTTCAAGTCAGGTTAGGTCTATTGCTTGGGTTATTAGTTTTTGGCTTCATACCAGAGATAGACGGGATAGGGAGCGATGAATAATGTGTGGGTAGAATGCTAGTTGAGTAAAAAAGGAGAATACAGTCTGGTTAGTTTTTTTATTAGTTAACTCCATAGAGATAACTAAGCTAATAATGAATATAATTAGGGCAATAGTTTTAATGTAGGGCGGTATTGTAAAGATTTGAGGTTTTATTGGTGGTAGTGTGCTTGTCAGAATTAATCCTGAGATTATACTACCTCAGGCTAGACGTTTTAGGGGGTTTTTAATGAAGTTATTTTCGTGTGTGGGGGTCATGGCTAAATATCGTGGTGTGCCGGAGGCTGATATAATAATTAGTCGTGAGCTATAGGCAGTTGTTAGTGTTACGGCTAGGAGGGTAACTATTAGGGCCCAGGCATTAGTATAGGAGGTGTTTAGGGCTTCTAGAATAAGGTCTTTTGTGAAGAAACCGGCTAGGAACGGCAAGCCTATTAATGCTGCTGATCCAATGGTTATGCAGGATGTTGTTAGAGGGAGATTATTGTTTAAACAACTAAATTTTCGAATGTCTTGTTCATTGTTTATATTATGAATAATACTTCCTGAGCATAAGAAGAGTATGGCTTTGAAAAAAGCATGTGTACATATATGGAGGAAGGCAATGTGTGGGTGGTTGAGGCCAATTGCTACTATTATTAGGCCCAGCTGGCTTGATGTAGAAAAGGCAATAATTTTTTTGATGTCATTTTGGGTTGTTGCACAAAGGGCAGCGAAAATAGTGGTCATTGCTCCAAGGCATAGCGTTATTTCTAATATAAAGGGGTAATTTTGAAATAGTGGGTGGAGTCGAATAAGAAGGAATACCCCTGCAACAACTATAGTACTTGAGTGAAGTAGGGCTGAAACAGGTGTGGGGCCCTCTATTGCAGCTGGGAGTCAGGGGTGGAGTCCGAATTGAGCTGATTTTCCTGTGGCTGCGATTAAGAATCCCAGGGTTGGGATAATGTATTGTTGATCAGATAAAAGTAGAGTAATTTGTTGTAAATCTCAGGAGTTAGTGTTGGAGCATATTCAGACTATACTTATTACTAGTCCAATGTCTCCGATGCGGTTGTAGGCTACTGCTTGAAGAGCAGAAATGTTAGCTTTTGTTCGACCTGATCATCAACTAATCAGAAGGAAGGATATAATTCCTACCCCTTCTCAGCCAATAAATAGTTGTAGAAGGTTATTTGCAGAGATAAAGGTGATTATTGTAATTAAAAATAGAAGAAGATATTTAAAAAATTTGTCTACAAGTCGTTCTTTTTCTATATATCATTGTGAGAATTCTATAATGCTTCAGGTGATTACTAAGGCGATTGGGGTAAAAATAGCGGTATATTTGTCGATTTTAAAAGATGGGGCAATATTAAATAGGGTTCAGTCTATCCAGGGTTTTAGTGTAAGAGTGGTCTCTATATTTTCGTTTAAGTAAATAGTTAATGGGATTAGACTAATAAATATAGAGGTTTTAACTAGTTTAGTTGTAAGAATTATAGATGGTTTTGGTATAATGATAGGGGGAAGAAGGATAATAATTGTAAGTAGTGCTCCGGAGTTTATAATTAGGGTTAGATAGTTAGAATTCATTAGCTTCTACTTGGACTTGCACCAAGATTGGTGGCACCTAAGGCCAGCGGATTTCTGCTTATCCTTTAGAAGCTCGAGAGGACTGTGGAGTTGAACCTCAGGGGAAAGAATTAGCAGTTCTTAGTGCTGCCTTGCTCCTCTCGGCAGGCAGAGGGGTTTTAACCTTCATTATTAGACTCACAATCTAATGTTTTATTTAAACTATGCGTGCCTCTAATTATAATAGTGCTTGGATTGGCAATAAGAAGAATGACAGGGGCTATATGTATAAGTATTAGAAGATGTTCTCGGGTGGTACTAGGATTAACTGGAGCATGTTTATTAGGGTGTTCATGTTGTGTTATAATAAGCATATTTAGTGAGAAAAGAGCAGTTAATGTCATGCTTAGGCCTAGTGGGATAATAGTTCAATTTGATCAGCTAAATAAGGAGGTGATGATTAGAATTTCTGCTATAAAGTTTGGGAATGGGGGTAGGGCTATATTAGCAAATGTTATTATAAGTCATCAGAATGATATTAGAGGAAATAGGGCTTGTAGGCCTCGGTTTATAAAGATTGAACGTGTGTGAGTACGCTCATATGTGATATTAGCAAGACAAAATAAGCCTGATGACACTAATCCGTGTGCAATTATTATTGCAAGAGCTCCAGATCATGCTCAGGGTGTTATTGTGAAAATTCCAGCTACAACTAAGCCTATATGGCTGACAGATGAGTAGGCAATTATAGATTTTAGGTCTGTTTGTCGTAAACAAATTGAACTAGTCACAATTATTCCTCATATAGCAATAATTATAAAAGGGATAGCCAAGTCTTTAGTTAGGGGGATAAATAATGATGACATGCGAATTATGCCATAGCCTCCTAGTTTTAATAGAATTGCGGCTAAGACCATAGAGCCTGCAATTGGAGCTTCTACGTGAGCTTTTGGTAATCATAAGTGGAAGATATAAAGAGGTATTTTAATCAAAAAGGCTAAAAAGCAGGCAACTCATCACAAGGCTTCAGATCATGGTGTGTTTGAGAGTAGCGAGAGATCTGAAAGGGGGATGATGTATGTTGATAGGGAGTTTAAGTGGGTTTGAATCATAATGAGGGCAAGAAGTAGGGGGAGAGAGGCAGATAAGGTATAGAAAAGGAAATATAGACCAGCTGTGAGCCGTTCTTTCTGGTTTCCTCAGCGGGTAATAATTAAAAGGGTGGGGATTAGGGTAGTTTCAAAGGCAATATAAAATATTAGCAGGTTGGAGGCCCCAAAAGTAATACATAGAAGGACTTGAAGGAGGATAAGTAAAGAGATTATTGTTTTTTGTCGTGTGATTGGCTCAGTTTTTATGTGTGCTTGGCTAGCTATAATGGTTAGGGGTAGTAGTCAGCAAGAGAGTATAATTAGTGGGCATGAAAATTGGTCAATGCTTAAGAGGGAGTTGGTTGAATTATGCTCAGTTATGTCTGTGCTTAATGTGAGTGTTGTCAAAGTTGCAATTAAAAAGCTGAAGAAGGTTGTAGCAGTTCATAACATGCTTTTTTTTGTTAATTAAAAAGGTTATTGGAATTAATATAATTGAGGGGATGATGAGTTTTAGCATTTTAATAGATTTAGGGCTTTTAATTGGTCGGTGTTATGAGTACGAGCTGTTGCAATTATTAAAGATAGTCCCATGCCAGCTTCACAGGCTGAAAAGGTTAAAATAATAAGTGGTGCTGCTATTATTGGAAGTGACGTATTGTTTAAGGCTCATAGTGCTGTAGAGACATATAGTGCTAGGGCTATGCTTTCTAAGGTAAGTAGAAGAGAAAGAAGGTGTTTTCGTTGCAGGGATAGGCCTAATAGGGCTAGGAAGAAAGATGTAAAAATTAATGTCAGGGGCATGTGAGAGTAGGTGTTCCTGAAAGTTCAGGATTAATTGAGCCGAAATCAATTGTCTTAATTAGACTAAACCCCAATAAACTATTCTGCTCAATCAAGTCCTCCTTGTAATCATTCATAGATTAGGCCTAATGTAAGAAGAATGACAAATAGGGAAGCTCAAAGAAGGGTTAATTCCGGGTGAGAAATGTTTGTTGCTCATGGAGATGGGAGAAGAAGAGCAATTTCTAAATCGAATAGTAAAAATAGAATAGCTACTAGAAAGAATCGAAGGGAGAATGGTAGGCGGGCAGATCCTTGTGGGTCGAAGCCGCATTCGTAGGGGGAAAGTTTTTCACTATCAGGTTTTATAATCGGCAGTCAAAATGCTAGTAGGGCTAAAATAGACGATAGTGTTAGAGTTAGGGTAATTATAACTATGAAGGAGTTCATATGCCTTTTCTTGGGTTTATACCAGGTTTGGTTGGTTGGAGGCCAACTATATTAAGTGTATTAAAAAGGCAGGTTAGGTTAAGAGCCTCATCAGTAGATCGAGATATACAAGAATAGTCAAACAACATCTACAAAGTGTCAGTATCAAGCAGCGGCTTCGAAACCGAAGTGATGTTTAGAGGTAAAATGATATTGTATGTGTCGTACTAGGCATGTAAGTAGAAATAGGGAGCCAATAATTACATGTAAGCCGTGGAAACCTGTTGCGACGAAAAAAGTAGAGCCGTATACGCTGTCTGCTATTGTAAATGGGGTTTCATAGTATTCTATAGCTTGAAGGGCTGTGAAGTAAAGTCCAAGCAGAACTGTCAGGGCTAGAGCTTGAGTTGCTTCTGTTCGGTTTTTTTCAGTAATACTATGGTGGGCTCAGGTTACGGATACTCCGGAGGCAAGTAGAACTGCAGTATTTAATAGTGGTACTTCAAATGGGTTCAGTGGGGTAATTCCTGTTGGAGGTCATATTAGGCCAAGCTCTAGAGTTGGTGCCAGGCTGGCGTGATAGAAAGCTCAGAAAAAACCTGCGAAAAAACAGACTTCTGAGATAATAAACAAGATTATTCCATAGCGTAGGCCTTGTTGAACTGGAGAAGTGTGATGGCCTAGAAAGGTGCCTTCTCGAACAACATCTCGTCATCATTGATATATTGTAAGAAGTATCAGAATTAGGCCTAGTGTTATTAAGATATAAGAATTTTTATGGAATCATATGGCTAGGCCGGAGGTTATTAATAGTGCGGCGCCAGCACCGGTTAGGGGTCAGGGGCTTGGGTCTACCATGTGGTATGCGTGAGCTTGGTGGGACATAGACGTTTTCTTGAAGATAAAGGGTTAAAAGTAGAATAAAGACGTATGCTTGGATTATAGCAACAGCTAATTCTAGAATAGTTAAAAGGAAAAGGAGTAATGAGGTAGCTAGTGTAAGTGAGATTATTGGCATTACTGCAAAGGTGGTAATAGAGATTAATTGAATAAGTAGATGTCCAGCTGTTAAATTGGCAGTTAGTCGGACTCCTAGAGCAATAGGTCGGATGAAAAGGCTAATAGTTTCGATAATAACAAGTATAGGGATGAGTGCAATTGGGGTGCCTTCTGGTAATAAGTGGGCTAAGGCTTCTGTTGGTTTTTTTTGTAAGCCGATAAGAACCGTAGCTAATCATATTGGTACTGCTAACCCTATATTTATTGATAGTTGGGTAGTAGGTGTATATGTGTAAGGTAATAACCCTAGAAGGTTGATTGTTAGGATAAATATTATAGAGGCTATACAGATTAGGGCTCATTTGTGTCCTTGTGAGTTGATTGGAGTAAATAGTTGTTTAGTGATAGTTATTAGTGTAGGTATCAGTAGTGTGTGGTAGCGAGATTTAATAAAATTTGGTGTTTGTAAAATTAGTAAAATACTAGGGATTAGTATAGCTAATCAGGCTAGAGGGAGCCCAAATATGGTTGGGGATTTAAATTGGTCAAAAATTGCTAGTGTCATGGTCAGGTTCAGGTGGGTTGTTTGGGTTTAGTGGCTTGTTGAGCAGAGACGGTGTTTTGTGTTTGGTAAAATATAATAGTTGGCATAATTAGTAATAAAATAATTAATCATGATACTGTAAGTATAGAAAATCAAGGAGCGGGCTCAAGTTGTGGCATATCACTAAGGGAGAACATATTCACCCATCTTCAGCTTAAAAGGCTGATGCTAAGTTAGCTTCTTAGTGGCAGTATATATGTTAGGATTCTAATACATCAGTAGTTCAACTTTCGAAATATGAGAGAGGAACAGCTTCTAGTGCGATTGGTATAAAACTATGATTTGCACCGCAGATTTCTGAGCATTGACCAAAATATAGGCCTGGTCGAATTGTAATAAATGTTGCTTGATTTAATCGGCCTGGGACTGCATCTACTTTAGTACCTAAAGATGGGATAGTTCAGGAGTGGATTACATCTTCTGATGTAATTAACATGCGAATAGGGGATTCTATTGGTACTACGATGCGATGGTCTACGTCTAGAAGGCGGATTCCTCCTGGCTCTAGTTCATTAGTTGGCGTTATGTAAGAGTCAAATTCGATCTGATTATAATCAGTGTATTCATAGGATCAGTATCATTGATGTCCAACTGCTTTAATTGTTAAATGTGGGTCACTGATTTCGTCGGTAAGGTAAAGAATGCGTAGGGATGGAAGAGCAATTATAATGAGGACAATGGCTGGTATAACTGTTCATACGATCTCTACTTCTTGAGAATCAAGAGAGTGTTTATTTGTGAATCGGGTAGTAACTATCAGAGTAATAAGATAGAAAATTAGTACACTAATTAAGAATACAACTGTTAGAGTGTGATCATGAAAATGAATAAGTTCTTCTATGATAGGGGAGGCTGCATCTTGAAGTCCTAGTTGAGCTTGCTGTGCCATAAGCAAGATACATGAGTATAAGCTCATAATATTACCTTGACAAGGTAGTGTAATAGTTTTACTAGTATCTTAAGAAAGTGGCAGATATGGTTATGCACCTGGCTTGAAACCAGCGTAGGGGGGTTCGAATCCCTCTTTTCTTGAAGTTAGCTTGGACATAGGCTGGTTCTTCATAAGTATGGTAGGGAGGTGGGCAGCCATGAAGTCATTCAATATTAGTGTTGAGAAGGTCTGTAGCAACAGCTTTGCGTTTAGAAGAGAAGGCTTCTCATAAGATAAATATAAATAGTATAACGGCAATTAATGAGATTGTTGATCCAATTGAGGAAACTACATTTCATGTAGTGTAGGCATCTGGGTAGTCTGAGTAACGTCGTGGTATGCCAGCTAAACCTAGGAAATGTTGGGGGAAGAATGTAAGATTTACACCAGTAAACATAATTACAAAGTGTGCTTTTGATCAGGTTTCGTTAAGTGTATAGCCCGTGAATAGTGGGAATCAGTGGACGAAGCCCGCCATGATTGCGAAAACAGCTCCTATAGATAATACATAATGGAAGTGGGCTACTACATAGTAAGTATCATGAAGGATAATATCTAGTGATGAGTTGGATAAAACGATTCCGGTGAGTCCTCCTACAGTGAATAAGAAAATAAAGCCTAAGGCCCATAGTATGGGGGTGTGTCATACGATTTTTCCGCCATGGAGAGTAGCTAGTCAGCTAAAAACTTTAACTCCTGTTGGGATGGCAATAATTATTGTGGCTGATGTAAAGTAGGCTCGTGTATCAACATCTATTCCTACTGTAAATATGTGATGGGCTCATACAATAAACCCTAGCAACCCAATAGCCATTATTGCTCAGACTATTCCTATATATCCAAATGGTTCTTTTTTTCCGGAGTAATAGGCAACTACATGAGAGATAATTCCAAAGCCTGGTAAGATTAGAATATAAACTTCAGGATGTCCAAAGAATCAAAATAGATGTTGGTAAAGAATTGGGTCTCCTCCCCCTGCAGGGTCGAAGAAAGATGTATTTAAATTACGATCTGTTAAAAGTATAGTAATGGCGGCTGCAAGTACAGGAAGTGATAGAAGAAGGAGGACTGCAGTAATTAAAACGGATCAAACAAATAAAGGAATTTGGTATTGTGTTATAGTTGGGGGCTTTATATTAAAAATTGTTGTGATAAAGTTGACTGCCCCTAGAATTGATGAAATACCAGCTAGGTGAAGGGAGAAAATTGTTAAGTCAACAGAGGCCCCTGTGTGGGCTAAATTTCCTGCTAGGGGTGGGTATACGGTTCATCCCGTTCCGGCCCCTGCTTCAACTCCTGCGGAAGCTAAAAGTAGAAGGAGTGAGGGTGGAAGTAGTCAAAAGCTTATGTTGTTTATACGTGGGAAGGCTATATCTGGGGCGCTAAGTATTATTGGTACAAGTCAGTTTCCGAAGCCTCCGATTATAATTGGTATAACTATAAAAAAGATTATAACGAAAGCATGGGCGGTTACGATAACGTTAAAGATTTGATCGTCTCCTAGTAAAGTGCCTGGTTGACTTAATTCTGCCCGAATTAGGATGCTTAAAGCAGTTCCCACTATTCCTGCTCAGGCCCCAAAGATTAGATATAGGGTGCCGATGTCTTTATGATTAGTAGAGAATAATCAACGAATGAGAGTCACTGGTAGGATGGCCGAATGTTTAGGCGGTGGGCTGTAGACCCGCTTACAGAGATTCGATTTCTCTTCCTGTCAAATTGACCCTGTGGTGAAGTTCACATCAGATTGCAAATCTGAAGATACAGAAGTATACTCTGTTGGGGTCTATAGATCAAAGCTAAAATTAGCACTTAGCTGTTAACTAAGAGGTTGTAAGTATAACACTTGCTGGTCTAGTAAAAATTTTAGCTTAATATAAAGCATCTGATTTGCGTTCAGAAGATGTGAGTGTGTCTTGCAAATTTTATAATCAGAAATTAAGGGTAGTATCCCTTACTGTAAGCTTTGAAGGCTTAGAGTCTATATAACTTAAATTTCTAGTACATAATAAAGATCGCTATTAGCTGAGGTGTTAGAATGAATAGATTAATTGATAATATTGTCATTAAAGCTATAGGCTTATTTGGGGTCACACGTCAAAGAGTAAGATTTGTTGTTGGACATGGAGGTGATAAAATGATTGATAAGTAGCATATGCGGGTATAAAAAAATAAACTTAACAATGAGCCTATTATTATTATAAACAGATAGATAACAAGGTTTTGGTTGGCGAGTTCAACTGATGCTAAAAGTTTATTGGTAAAACCTGTTAGTGGGGGGAGGCCACCTAGAGATAATAGAAGAAGTAATAAAAGTATTTGAGAAATTTGATTGTGCTTATTTATGGTAAGTGCTGTAATTTTATTAGCTTTTAAAGTGTTGAGGTTAATGAATGTTGTGCTTGTAAGTAAGCAATAGATTAGTGTTGTAACTCAAGTAATTGTTGGGTTAAAGGGAGCTATGCTAGCAATTCAGCCTATGTGTGCGATTGATGAGTAGGCCATAATTTTTCGTGTTTGAGTTTGATTTAGGCCCCCCCAACCTCCAACAAACACTGATAATAAAGCTGGGCCAAGAATAAATGCATTATTTTGATCTTGTGCAATTTGAATAAGGAGAGTAATTGGGGCTAATTTTTGTCAAGTTGCTAGGATCATGCCTGTAGTAAGATCTAGGCCTGCTATTACTTCTGGAAGTCAGAAGTGTATTGGAGCTATACCTAATTTAAATATGAGAGCAAGAGTTATAGCGTTAAGGATAATTGGGTCGCTTGATGGGCTGATTGCTCAATTTCCTGAGTGCCAAGCGGCTAAACAGGCAGTAACAAGAAGTGTGGCAGAGCCTGCACTTTGAGCAATGAAGTATTTAGTAGTTGCTTCAATTGAACGTGGGTGATGTGTTTTAGCTATTAGCGGGATAATAGCAATTGTATTAATTTCTAATCCGATTCAAGCTAGAATTCAGCTGGTGCTTGAGAATGTTACAAGTGTGCCAAGACCTAGAGTTATTAGTAGTGTAGATTGAATTAAGGGGGATAGCATATAGTAAGAGATGCTGGTAACATCATATTTGGGGTATGGGCCCAAAAGCTTTATTTAGCTTATCTTACTTAGGATGTGGTGTAATGGAAACACGGAGGGTTTTGGTCTCTCAGATTAAGGTTCGAATCCTTTCATACTAACGAGGAAGAAAGGGGGTAATATCCCCTGTAGCCACTCTATCAAAGTGGTTCCTATTTTCGGACATACTTCCACTGTTAAAAATCCAGTTTATTATTAGTGTTTATATTTGAGGTACTCCTGCCCCCCCCAGTGACACAGCGAGGGATAGTTGAAGAGTAAAAAGGGCTAGGTTGAGGGGTAGAAAATTCTTTCACATAAGGTGTATCAGCTGATCATATCGGAATCGGGGGTATGAGGCTCGGATTCAGAGGAATAGGATAATGAGTGGGGTTGCTTTTATTATTACATTAATAATTGGTAAAATATTTAAATTGTTTGGTCCAAGAGGTCCTAGAAATATAATTGCTGTAAGGGTATTTATAAATAAGATATTAGAGTATTCAGCCAGAAAAAATAAAGCGAATGGACCTCCAGCATATTCTACATTAAAACCAGAGACAAGTTCTGATTCTCCCTCAGTTAAATCGAACGGGGTTCGGTTTGTTTCTGCCAAAGTAGAAACAAATCATATTGCTGCTAGTGGTCAGCTTGAGAGTAGGAATCAGGTGTGTTCTTGCGTATAAATAAAGGCTTGAAGGGAAAATCCTCCTGTTAAAATAATTAAACATAATAGAATTAAGCCTAGGCTTACTTCATATGAGATGGTTTGGGCTACGGCTCGAAGTGCTCCGATTAGCGCATATTTTGAGTTAGAGGCTCAACCTGAGCCAAGGGTGGCGTAGACTGATAAGCTTGAAATTGCTAAAATTACAAGAAGAGTAAGATTAATAGTGGAGATTGACTGTGGTATGGGAATAAATATTCAGAGCGATAGAGCTAAAGTTAGCGCTATAATGGGGGCTGCGATAAATAAGGCTGGGGAGGCTGCGGTGGGTCATACGGGTTCTTTTAGAAATAATTTTACTCCGTCTGCAATAGGTTGTAAAAGTCCTATAAATCCGACAACATTTGGTCCTTTGCGAAGTTGTATATAACCTAGGGTTTTTCGTTCAACTATTGTTAGAAATGCTACTGCAAGCAGGACTATTAAAACTAAAATTAAAGTGGATGTTAATATAACTAGCATAATTTATTTGGAAGGGGATTTGCACCCCTGGTATAAGGGCTTAAACCTTGTGCAATTACTGAGCTCTGCCACCCAAATAAACTTGTCTAGTTATTATTTTAAGTTGCTTACTATTCTTATTAAGTTGGTCTCATAAGATTGATGTAGGGTTTGCATTAGTGTATTGACCCTTACTTCTGCCGGTCCTTTCGTACTAGGGAAGTAGCAAACATAGATAGAAACTGACCTGGATTACTCCGGTCTGAACTCAGATCACGTGGGGCTTTAATCGTTGAACAAACGAACCTTTAATAGCTTTTGCGCCATTGGGGTGCCCCGATCCAACATCGAGGTCGTAAACCCTTTCGTTGATTCGGGCTCGTGGAAAGGATTGCGCTGTTATCCCTGGGGTAACTTGTTTCGTTAGGCAGCAAGTGATGCTGGGTCTATTAACGTTAGTTCTACTAGTGCTTAGAG
Source organism: Lampetra planeri (assembly GCF_965212315.1). Lineage (NCBI taxonomy): Eukaryota > Metazoa > Chordata > Hyperoartia > Petromyzontiformes > Petromyzontidae > Lampetra > Lampetra planeri. The sequence goes on along the minus strand of NW_027614574.1, from coordinate 1,458 downwards.
TTGTAACTCTAGGCTAAGAAAATTGTATTTTCGTCGTCGTGGATATTACTTTTGTTCCGTGGTTGCCCCAACCTAAAACTGTGCATCGTGAATAATGATTATGCGATGTAAATGTTTGGAAGCTCCACAGGGTCTTCTCGTCTTATGGGTTTATACCCGCCTTTGCACGGGTAGGTCAATTTCATTGATAGGGATAAGGAGACAGTTATGCCCTCGTGTAACCTTTCATTCTAGTCTTAATTTACAAGACAAGTGATTACGCTACTTTTACACGGTCAAAGTACCGCGGCCATTCAATATTAATCATTGGGCAGGTCTTGCCTCCAATAGGCGATTCTTATCTGGAGGTGATGTTTTTGGTAAACAGGCGAGGCATGTGTTTGCCGAGTTCCTTCTCATCCTTTATATCTTCTATATTATGTTCCAGTGTAGGGTTAACGGTTATTAGTTCTTGTTTTTCCTGTCGGTAGTCATGTTGTTGATTTCCTGTTGTTTTAAGGGCCGTTAATTTCCAGTGGTTGGTCCGATCTGGTTTACACTTACATTTAGAGGGGTGCGACCTCAAATTACTAATCTTAGCAGGATATTTCCTATTATATAGGATTACTTAATAGTGGTTATAGGGTCTTTATATATTATGGTATTTAAAGTTTAGTAAACTTAAGCTGTAACGCTTTTCTTCTTGGTGGCTGCTTTTAGGCCTACTTAAGTTTATAAGTTGGATATTATCTAATCAATAGAGCTGTATCTCTGTTCACTAGGGCTGTACCCCTAGTGAATAAAACTTAAAATGTAGAGTAGTAAGATGTTTAAATTTATAAGTAATTTTGTTGCTTATCTACAAATTAAGATCAAGCTTAAACTTGTTTCTTAAGTAACCAGCTATCACTAGGCTCGGTAGGCTTTTCACCTCTACCCAGGGCTTTTTCCAATCTTTTGCCACAGATACGGATTAACTCTTATAGGTAATCCCAGGGTAGCTCGTCTAGTTTCGGGGAGGCGGCAGTATTTTCGGGTTTACTTGCTAAGCCATGATGCAAAAGGTACAAGATTTTATCTTTGCTTTACTTTACTTAGTTGATCTGTTTCATCACTTTTTCAATGTTCCCTTGCGGTACTATATGTGTTTTATTTTTCTATCACCTATACTAAAATGGGGGCAATGGTTTGCTGTAAATGTGTGAATGTTTTATAATCATAAATTAAAAGTTGTTAGATAAATATACTCAAATCAGTAATCAGAAGATCTTGAATCGCACAAGAATATTTTCGGTGTAAGGGAAATGCTTAACTTTTAAGCTATCTTCTGTTTTCCAAGCGCACCTTCCGGTACGCTTACCATGTTACGACTTTTCTCCGGGAGGGGTGTGGGAGAGTGACGGGCGGTGTGTACGCACCCTAGTGGCCAACTTCAACTAGACAAACTATTCTTGTTTACTGCTAAATCCACCTTCAAAA